>NC_050175.1:46507257-46509757 GCF_008315115.2 Sander lucioperca | reverse complement strand
AATTGGAAAAAAAGTGGCTAAAACATCAGGAACGGCGACAAAGTGTCGAAAAAGATGACCAAAACGTTGATTTTTTTTTTTTTTTTAAATTTGGACCCAGAAGAACAGAAAGTTTCCCGGTCTACAGGGAGACAACACGAGGGATAATCGGATTCTTTGAGTCAGAATGGTCAGGTTTAATAAAGGCATCTGACCTTTGTCTCCAGACCAGTGATTGGCCGTGTTCTCCTGATGATCTATCAGAACAGGGTCTGATTTCACACAGAGGAGACCCCAGACCCTCTGCAGCTCTTAGTTCATTCGTTGCTTGGAACTCACTTGAACTGCATGACGCTGCTGTGCCGGTTGAAGCGGGTGATGACAGACACGTCGATGAACGGCTTCGGCTCTGTGGAGACACAGCTCAGAGTTACACACAAACATCTCCCAGAACTACTCCTAAACACGGCTTTATCAAACACTTCTAGGGGCGGCTGTGGCTCAGTGGTAGAGCGGATGCCTGCCAATAGGAAGGTTGGTGGTTCGATTCCTGGCCCTGCAGTCCCATGTTGAAGTGTCCTTCGGCAAGACACTGAGTTGCCCCCGATGCTGCTCCATCAGAGTGTAAATGTGTGAGTGTTTATCTTGAGCAGGTGGAACCTTGTACAGCAGCCTCGGCCACAGTGTGTGAATGGTTCCTGTACTGTGTTAAAGAGCTTTGAGTAGTCGTTAAGACTAGGAAAGAGCTTTATAAAAACAGTCCATTTACATTCTTTATTGTCTCTAACAACAGTGAAACCTGACGGTGCTGCTCGCTCCATCGCTCCAAACTTTCAACAGTGTGAAGGATCCACATCAAATACTGTATTAACCTGACTAACCCTAACCCTAACCCACATTAACCTTAGGTTAATACCTCAACCTAAGGTTAAGGTATTAATACCTAAGCTTAAGGTTAAGGTCATCCGCCGTGCGTCCAACCACACCGGGAGCACCTCAGAAGCCCAGCGTCTTCTGCCCGACTCAGATTTCTCCTGGATAGTTGTACTCTACCAAAAGTAAGTTGTGTACAGAGTGAAATGGTTTCTTCCATTTAGTCCAGTTATGAAGGACACAGATCACAGTCTGTGTTTTAGTCATGTGATCAGGACTCTGCTTAGGGAGTTTATTTTTTGATTATGTTTTTGGGGCTTTTCCACCTTTAATTTGACAGGACAGCTAGGTGAGAAAGGTGAGAGAGAGGGGGAAGAGATGCAGGAAATCATAAACCTCTCAGTATATGTGCGCCTGCTCTACCACTGAGCCAACCCGGTCACAGGGAGTTTATTTTGAAACTGACAGGAATCACAAACACTGGGTTGAGTGGCGGGAATTAGAGGGTGAGAGGGTGAGAGGATGAGAAGGTGAGAGGATAAGAGCGTGAGAGGGTGAGAGGATGAGAGTGTGAGAGGGTGAAAAGGTGAGAGGGTGAGAGGATGAGAGGGTGAGAGGATGAGAGGGTGAGAGGATGAGAAGGTGAGAGGATAAGAGCGTGAGAGGGTGAGAGGATGAGAGTGTGAGAGGGTGAAAAGGTGAGAGGGTGAGAGGATGAGAGGGTGAGAGGATGAGAAGGTGAGAGGATAAGAGCGTGAGAGGGTGAGAGGATGAGAGTGTGAGAGGGTGAAAAGGTGAGAGGGTGAGAGGATGAGAGGATGAGAGAGTGAGAGGATGAGAGCGTGAGAAGGTGAGAGGATGAGAGGGTGAGAGTGTGAGAGGGTGAGAGGATGAGAGGGTGAGAGGATGAGAGGGTGAGAGGATAAGAGCGTGAGAAGGTGAGAGGATGAGAGTGTGAGAGGGTTAGAGGATGAGAGGGTGAGAGGAAGAGAGGGTGAGAGGGTGAGAGGATGATAGTGTGAGAGGGTTAGAGGATGAGAGGGTGAGAGTGTGAGAGGGTTAGAGGATGAGAGGGTGAGAATGTGAGAGGATGAGAGGATGAGAGGGTGAGAGGATGAGAGTGTGAGAGGGTGAAAAGGTGAGAGGGTGAGAGGATGAGAGGGTGAGAGGATGAGAAGGTGAGAGGATAAGAGCGTGAGAGGGTGAGAGGATGAGAGTGTGAGAGGGTGAAAAGGTGAGAGGGTGAGAGGATGAGAGGGTGAGAGGATGAGAAGGTGAGAGGATAAGAGCGTGAGAGGGTGAGAGGATGAGAGTGTGAGAGGGTGAAAAGGTGAGAGGGTGAGAGGATGAGAGGATGAGAGAGTGAGAGGATGAGAGCGTGAGAAGGTGAGAGGATGAGAGGGTGAGAGTGTGAGAGGGTGAGAGGATGAGAGGGTGAGAGGATGAGAGGGTGAGAGGATAAGAGCGTGAGAAGGTGAGAGGATGAGAGTGTGAGAGGGTTAGAGGATGAGAGGGTGAGAGGAAGAGAGGGTGAGAGGGTGAGAGGATGATAGTGTGAGAGGGTTAGAGGATGAGAGGGTGAGAGTGTGAGAGGGTTAGAGGATGAGAGGGTGAGAATGTGAGAGGATGAGAGGGTGAGAGGATGAGA
>NC_050175.1:46467257-46502257 GCF_008315115.2 Sander lucioperca | reverse complement strand
CTGCTGACATGTTCACCTGCTGACATGTTCACCTGCTGACATGTTCACCTGTTGACATGTTCACCAGCAGATGTTTACCTGGGGATGCCGATGTAAGCGATCTCCTGACGGTTGGCGTTGTTGACCAGGGACAGTCCCAGGTGTTGCAGAGACACCTTGACTTCCTGTTGGAACTGTTCCAGCTCCTCTGCCTGCCGAGCCTTTGTCACCACGGCAACGTCCTCCGTGAACAGCAACACCCGCTGGCGTCCGTCCAGGAAGGACACCCAGTGCACCTGGGACAGGCTGTCATAAGAGAACTGACCCACCTCGTCCTGAAGACAAAGACACAGAGAGACGGTCAGGGGACGGACTGATCCATTAGGGTTAAAAACCACCAGACACAGACGGTCAGGGGACGGACTGATCCATTAGGGTTAAAAACCACCAGACACAGACGGTCAGGGGAGGATTGGACGTTCGGCTGTTTCTTAGTAGACTAAGATTTCTCTAGTCCATGAGTCATTTATTTGTTTTTTTATTCTGAATGATTTGTTAAAGAAACTTGTGAGCACATCTCTGATAAACACAAGATTTAAGGTGGATCTTTGGCCTGATTCTTTGTGGAGAAACTCAGTTTGACAGATCTGTCCATTAAATCTAATAATCCAGTAGTCACTAAGAGTTCCTTTAGTTGAGGACAGCCCTAAAGCGCAGTAAGAAAGGCAGCTACATAGGAAACAATATACAGTCACGTTGTCACGCTTTGTGATGTTTCTCGAGTTATGGTAGTTTTGAGTAGCAGTTTTTGTTTGATGGATGGTTTTTATTAACAGATTAAAGTTAACCCCGTAGTGTCGGACCTTCAGCAGGTCCAGCTCTCCAGAATGTTCCATGCAGCTCCAGCTCAGCGTCCGGACGCCGGCCGGATCGTCCCACGCAAACCGCCGAGCCTCACCGGGTTTCAGCTGGTGATCCATCGCCGAGCCACTGATAGAGTCAGACAGACAGACAGACAGACAGACAGACACACAGACAGACAGAGAGTCAGACAGACAGACAGACAGAGAGTCAGACAGACAGTCAGACAGAGTGACAAACACACAGACAGACAGAGAGTCAGACAGACAGAGTCAGACAGAGTGACAAACACACAGACAGACAGACAGAGACACAGACGGACAGACAGACAGACAGACAGACAGACAGACAGACGGACAGACAGTCACAGAGACAGACAGACAGACAGAGAGGGGGATTAGGTTTCCATTTAACTGTCCAGAGTGGAGGCGAGCTAAAACATAATAAATAAACATTATACAATGTTCTGCCCTGACCCGCCCCAGATCCACGCCGACACCTCTCAGTCCTAAGAGCCTGACCTGAGGTGCCCTCCTTCAAGATGTGTGTGTCTCTGCGTGTGTGCATGTGTGTGTGCATGTGTGTGTGTCTCTGCGCGTGTGTGTGTGTGTCTGTGTGTGTGTGTGTGTGTGTGTGTGTCTTTGTGTGTGTGTGTGTGTATCTCTGCGTGTGTGTGTCTGTGTGTATGTCTGTGTGTGTCTGTGTGTCTTTGTGTGTGTGTGTATCTCTGCGTGTGTGTGTGTGTGTGTGTGTGTCTGTGTGTGTGTGTCTCTGACCTCTGTCTGTAGCTGATAGTGACCCAGGGCGTGTGGTTAAGCAGCAGGGCCGGAGCTGCTCCTTCGTAGTAATCAGTGAAGCTGATGATGGTTGAGAGATCAGAGATGTTAACCTCCACGATGATCCCCCCGCACTGAAAACACACACACACACACACACACACACACACACACACACACACACACACACACACACACATTAACTACAAACACACACATGAACTACACTGTGATGCAGTTGTAAACTCAGCTGTGATGTGATTGGTCCGTTAGAGACTCTGACCATGTCGAGGCTCAACAGCGTGCCGTTGTCCTGCCGGTTAAAGAAGAAGGTCTTGGAGGAGGATTCAGATCCGACCACACGTACACACAACTTCCCAGAACTGTTGTCCGGCCAGAGAGGGAGGCACTGCAACACAACAACAACACAATAACAACAGCACACTAACAACACAACTATTTATACCATGGTCTTTGTGAATACTTTGATTGGCTGCAGGGTGTCCATTAGAAAGTGATGATTAACTATGTGATATATTAAAGGTCCAATATGTAATACATTTACTGTAATAAATCCAAAAATGACCCCAATGCGTCATCAGATATTAAGAAAACATCCATCCATCTTCGTCCGCTTCTCCGGGGTTGGGTCGCGGGGGCAGCAGCTCCAGCTTGGGACCCCAAACTTCCCTTTCCCAAGTCACATTAACCAGCTCTGACTGTGGGATCCCGAGGCGTTCCCAGGCCAGGTTGGAGATATAATCCCTCCACCTAGTCCTGGGTCTTCCCCGAGGTCTCCTCCCAGCTGGACGTGCCTGGAACACCTCCCTAGGGAGGCGCCCAGGGGGCATCCTTACCAGATGCCCGAACCACCTCAACTGGCTCCTTTCGACGCAAAGGAGCAGCTCTACTCCGAGCTCCTCACGGATGACTGAAGGGAGACACCAGCCACTCTCCTGAAGAAACCCATTTTGGCCGCTTGTACCCTGGATCTCGTTCTTTCGGTCATGACCCAGCCTTCATGACCATACAGTGCCTGACAAAAGTCTTGTCTCTTATCTAAGTTGTAGGAACAACAAATAATAACTTGACTTGTAGTTGATCAATTGGAATCAGAAATGGCTTACATGAAAGGCAAAGGCTTCTGGATTATGCTTATTATACCAAAATAAAGTTTTGTATCATTCATTGAGTTTTATCATTGAATTAGGACAGAAAGGTCAGATTTGGCTTGGACAAAAGTCTTGTCGCACAACATGCTACAATAACATCAGAGCATACGTAAAGTCATGGTGCCTTGGGAAAAAGAAAATGAGCTTGGAGGACTACATCCATACGTCTCGGCAATGACTCAAATAACGTATTGATGAAGTCATCTGGAATAGCAAAGAAAGCAGTCTTGCAGGACTCCCAGAGTTCATCAAGATTCGTTGGTTTCATCTTCCAAGCCTCCTCCTTTATCTTACCCCAGACATGCTCAATAATGTTCATGTCTGGTGACTGGGCTGGCCAATCCTGGAGCACCTTGACCTTCTTCGCTTTCAGGAACTTTGATGTGGAGGCTGAAGTATGACAAGGAGCGCCATCCTGCTGAAGAATTTGCCCTCTCTTGTGGTTTGGAATGTAATGGGCAGCAATAATTTGTTGATACTTCAGGCTGTTGATGTTGCCATCCACTCTGCAGATCTCTCGCACACCCACATACTGCATGTAACCCCAAACCATGATTTTTCCTCCACCAAACTTGACTGTTTTCTTGGTGAATCTTGGGTCCATGCGGGTTCCAACAGGTCTTCTGCTGTATTTGCAGCAATTGGGATGCAGTTCAATGGATGATTCATCAGAAAAATCAACCTTCTGCCACTTTTCCACTGTCCATCCTTTCACCAAGCTGTGGGCCTTTGCAAATGCAACACACGTTTTTAGTTGTCTTCTGTTTAATGCTGGTTTGTGAGCACTAATTTGGCCATGGAGGCCACTGCGTGAGAGAATTTGACAAACTGTTGTTATAGATACAGGGGTTTCTGGTGGAACCTGGACTGTCGAAGCAACAAACGGTCCTCTCGAACAGTTGTCTTATGGGGTTTGCCTGACCTGGACTTGTCATGAACTTCACCAGTTTCTTCAAATCTTTTTCTTATCCTTTCCACTTGACGTTTGGATACATTGAAGATGTCTGCCACCTCAGCAGCAGACTTGGTCTTCAGGCTCTTGATGATCAGCACTTTGGTCTGTGGTTGAATCTTTGGCATGTTGTGAGAGGTCAGGTTGCACTTCACATGAAGGTCTGGTGTGCTGGAGTTCTTTTTATACACACCCAGGAATGTGTTAATTACAGTATTTGTCACAGGTGAAACTCTAATCTGTGATTGGTTGAATCATATAAAGACACGACAAGACTTTTGTCCAAGCCAAATCTGACCTTTCTGTCCTAATTCAATGATAAAACTCAATGAATGATACAAAACTTTATTTTGGTATAATAAGCATAATCCAGAAGCCTTTGCCTTTCATATAAACCATTTCTGATTCCAATTGATCAACTACAAGTCAAGTTATTATTTGTTGTTTCTACAACTTAGATAAGCGACAAGACTTTTGTCAGGCACTGTAGGTGAGGGCAGGAACGAAAACTGACCGGTAGATTGAGAGCTTTGCCTTCTGGCTCAGCTCTCTTTTCTTCACAACGGTTCCATTGTCCCCTCACTCGCGAACAAGACCCCAAGGTATTTGAACTCCTTCACTTGGGGTAAGGACTCATTCCCTACCTGGAGTAGGCACTCCATCGGTTTCCTGCTGAGAACCATGGCCTCAGATTTAGAAGTGCTGATCCTCATCCCAGCCGCTTCACACTCTGCTGCGAAGTGATCCAGTGAGTGCTGAAGGTCACAGGCCGATGATGCCATCAGGACATCATCTGCAAATAACAGCGATGAGATCCCCAGCTCACCGAACTGCAACCCCTCCCCACCCTGACTACGCCTCGATATCCTGTCCATAAATATTACAAACAGGATTGGTGACAAAGCGCAGCCCTGGCGAAGGCCCTGACTCTCACCTGGAACGAGTCCGACTTACTGCCGAGAACCCGGACACAGCTCTCGCTTTGGTCATACAGAGATTGGATGGCCCTGAGAAGGGACCCCCTCACCCCATACTCCCGCAGCACCACCATATCTCCCGGGGGACCCGGTCATACGCCTTCTCCAGATCCACAAAGCACATGTAGACCGGTTGGGCATACTCCCAGGCTCCCTCCAGGATCCTTGCAAAAGTAAAGAGATGGTCCGTCGTTCCACGACCAGGACGGAATCCGCATTGTTCCTTTTCAACCTGAGGTTCGATTATGTCTGTCCGTCCTTTCCAGCACCTTGGAAACCTTCAGTTTGAGGAGAAAACACAAGACTTTCACCCAGGAAACAGGTGTTCATGTCCTGAAGAAGTAAGTCGGACTGTAATTGGCACACACCCTCTGGTCCCCCTTTTTGAACAGGGGAACCACCACCCCGGTCTGCCACTCCTTAGGCACCATCCCAGACTTCCACGTAATGTTGAAGAGGCGTGTCAACCAAGACAACCCCTCCACACCCAGAGCTTTCAGCATTTCTGGACGGATCTCATCAATCCCTGGGGCTTTGCCACTGTGGAGTTGTTTAACTACCTCAGCGACTTCCACCAGGGAAATTGACGACAATCCCCCATCATCCTCCAGCTCTGCCATAGAGGGCGTATCAGCTGAATTTAGGAGTTCCTCAAAGTGCTCCTTCCACCGCCCTATTACCTCCTCAGTTGAGGTCAACAGCGTCCCATCCTTACTGTACACAGCTTGGATGGTTTCCCGCTTCCCCCTCCTGAGGTGGCAGAACGGTTTTCCAGAAGCACCTTGGTGCTGACCGAAAGTCCTTCTCCATGTCTTCTCCGAACTTCTCCCACACCCGCTGCTTTGCCTCTTTCACGGCAGAGGCTGCAGCCCTTCGGGCCCTTCGGTACCCTGCAACTGCCTCTGGAGTCCTCCGGGATAACATATCCCGGAAAGACTCCTTCTTCAGTCGGACGGCTTCCCTGACCACCAGTGTCCACCACGGTGTTCGTGGGTTACCGCCCCTTGAGGCACCTAAGACCCTAAAATCACAGCTCCTCGCCGCAGCTTCAGAAATGGAAACTTTGAACATCGTCCACTCGGATTCAATGCCCCCAGCCTCCACAGGGATGCACGAAAAGCTCCGCCGGAGGTGTGATTTGAAAGTCTATCGGACAGGGGCCTCCTCCAGACGTTCCCAATTTACCCGCACTACCCGTTTGGGCTTACCAGGTCTGTCCAGAGTCTTCCCCCACCCCCTGACCCAACTCCCCACCAGATGGTGATTGGTTGACAGCTCTGCCCCTCTCTTCACCCAAGTGTCCAAAACATACAGCCTCAGATCAGATGAAACAATTATAAAATTGATCATTGACCTTTGGCCTAGGGTGCTCTGGTACCAGGTACACTTATGAGCATCCCTATGTTCGAACATGGTGTTCGTTATAGACAATCCATGACTAGCACAGAAGTCCAACAACAAACAACCACTCGGGTTTAGATCAGGGAGGCCGTTCCTCCCAATCACGCCTCTCCATGTATCTCCATCATTGCCCACATGCACGTTGAAGTCCCCCAGCAGAACTATGGAGTCCCCCACTGGATCCCCATGCAGGACTCCATTCAAGGTCTCCAAGAAGGCCGAATACTCCAAGCTTTTGTTTGGTGCATATGCACAAACAACAGTCAGAGTTTTCCCCCCCCACAACCCGCAGGCGTAGTGAGGCGACCCTTTCGTCCACTGGGGAGAACTGCAACATAGCGGCACTCAGCCGGGGGCTTGTGAGTATCCCCACACCCGTCCGGCGCCTCACACCCTGGGCAACCCCGGAGAAGGAATTAAGGAAACATGCTAAGTTGAAATACTATCTTTTCTTATTTTCTCCTTTTGAAATGTCCTATTCTGTGACATGCATTCTGTTTGTGTTTTGGCCTGTTTGTTGTTATCAACTGCCCAGTTTGACAGCCAGGCCGGGTTGCCAGATATACCTGTAAACACGTAAACCCAGTACACTACAGCTGTAACATTAGTACAGATATACCTGTAAACACATAAACCCAGTACACTACAGCTGTAACATTAGTACAGATATACCTGTAAACACATAAACCCAGTACACTACAGCTGTAACATTAGTACAGATATACCTGTAAACACATAAACCCAGTACACTACAGCTGTAACATTAGTACAGATATACCTGTAAACACATAAACCCAGTACACTACAGCTGTCACATTAGTACAGATATACCTGTAAACACATAAACCCAGTACACTACAGTTGTAACATTAGTACAGATATACCTGTAAAGACATAAACCTAGTACACTACAGCTGGAACGTACAGCCATTAAAGCAGCAAACAAACTAACAGGATCAATGGAGATAGATTCTACCCGACATAGATAAAACGGCATGTTTCTAACAGTTGCGTGACGTAACAAACCCTGGGTAAATATTGGAGATGTATTTGAAAGATGGAGACAGCTTAGAGCCCAAAAGGATGCCGAGTTGGCTAATTTCCTCCTGAACAGGTAGCTTAGCATTAGCTTCAGGCTAATTTATCACGGCTTACAAGGGACGGGCATTTTCGGCATTTCAACATTTGTGTACTCACATTGAATTATATAGCTAGGGTACCTGAGTTGGTTTCTCGCAAAAACAATTGAGACACAGCCAGTGAAGTGGTCCTGACTGGTCCTGGCTAACCCCGCTAACTGCTAACGTTAGTGGAGGACCAGGCAAGCGGCCATGGCTGTTTACAATGTGTAGCCTGTTCAGCGGCCGTAGCCGACAACGGTGAGTTATTTTAAGCCAAGAGAGGGGGGCTGTAAATTGGTAAGAGAGGGCCGTGAGTTTGCAGTGTGTTTAGAGATTGTTGCCGTTATTCTAAGCCAATAAAGTGTGTTCAGTCGGGTGGAGAGGACAGCGAGGTAGTGTTATTTTTAGCGGTTCCTACGGTAATTCTGTCAATATAGCCAGCACTGACTGGGATGGGTGACTGAATGAAGAGGAGTGGTATTTACCTCTGTAGAGGAGATGTAGTGCCACCTGGTGGAGCTCTGGCTGCTGACTTCTCCCACCTCCAGCTCGTACGATGACTTGTTAACCAGAGTGTAGAAAGGACTCATGGTGACGATCCTGGTCAGGTTAAAACTGCTCATCTGGATACTAACGCCCACCTGAACACAGACACAAAGTCAGCCTGTTCATTTGGATCATGTGTCAAACTCAAGGCCTGTGGGCCAAATCCGGCCCCTTGCATATTTTGATCCGGCCCGCATATCAATTTTGGTTCACAATACACTTCGGGTCACATAGATTTTGTAGCTTTTTTCAATCTTTTTCTCCGACCTTTTTGCCACTTTTTCCAATGTTTTTGTCGTTTTTTTCTTTGATGGCTAAGTTACTTTTTTTGCTGACTTTGTTGGGTCTTTATGTCAACCAAGTTGTAAGTGAGACGATTATATGAGACATACACTAATATAATAAAAGATGCTTGACTTTTACCATGAAATAATAGCATGTGAATAACCTAAACATGTCTGGCCCTGGATGTGATTCTTATTTTCCAGCGTGGCCCTTCGTGGAATTGAGTTTGACACTCCTGATCTAGATACTAACTAGCAGTCGGACTCTTTAATACAACATCATAATGTAGCACTGCTCGCTGTTTCTGCAATATGATTCTTCACTGGACAGTATTCTGCACTACTCTTTATTATTTATTACTCTGTGTCACCTCCAACTGTGCAATATTTCATTTATATTCATCTGCACCTTACTCATCTGTACATCTTATTTCTTATCCTTAATGTATATTTTTTCGCCTATGTCCACTTAATGTGTATTTGTGTTATTCTGATGTGTGTACATTTTTCTTTTGAGCTGCTATAGCACAGGGATTTCCTCAGGGCGGGATTAATAAAGTCTATCTTATCTTATCTTAACACCTGAACACACAGACACAAAGTCAAACTGTTTATCTGGATACTAACACCTGAACCCAGTAAATGTCTTGTTCAGATATTCAGTTTGTATCATAAAGGCCTAAGATATCGAAAGTTACGAATATAAGTACGGTTCTATGAATCACGAATGACTTACAGTGCTTAAATCCCTGAATATATCCTTCGCAGGTTAACCTAACCCTAACCCTAACCCTAACCCATTCCAGTTACCAGGAAGTCCATGTTGTTGGCGGGACAGCGAACGCAGCCGTAACTTCCCACGGTGTCCAGAGAGAAACCATCGGACCAGGAGCTGGTGGACACACACAGCTGGAGCTGCAACACAAACACACAACACAGTGAACAACTGGTCCAATACCAACACTTCTGCTGGGGCTAACTACCTGAAGAACTGGTCCAATACCAACACTTCTGCTGGGGCTAACGAACTGAACGGTGTGAATCCACTTTTACCATCAGAAACTGTGCCTGGGTTTGTTATTAGTCTTCAGGTTAAAGTACAAACACATTTCAAATTTAAACCCTAAAGGTTTGAAAAGACTTATCATAACAACTGTGGTACTAACAGAAAACTAAAGACCTGAACCGGTCCAGGTCTTATTCTCACCTTGTTCTGGATGACTCAGTCTGAACCGGTCCAGGTCTTAGTCTCACCTTGTTCTTGCTGAAGAGGTTCTTCTTCCGGAAGGAGAAGAGGACGATGTCCCGGCAATCAGCGGGGTGTTTGAGGCTTATGTCCTCGGCTCGGTACTGCAGCACGCGGGACGTCTTGTTGATGATCCAGTACGGGCTGAAGAGCGACAGCAGCAGGCGGCCTGCCGTCTTCACCACGTGGACGTTCAGGTCCAGCATCATGCTGCTGTCCGAGTCACAGACCAGACACAAAGACAGGAACTCTGGCATTTCCTGTTGGATACGGAGGTGTCCCTGCCAGTCGCGGCCCTGGTACTTTATCAGGGCCAGTGACACGATCTCGCCAGAGACGCGAGCGTTCAGAAGGTCCGACGTGCTGCCTTCCTCAAGATCGTACGAGTCCGCTGAGTTCTGCAGAGGAATTAAATTACTTAAATCTTTTTATCATCTGATCCTCCACATGATCTTTAATTTAAATATTCTCTCTGAGTGTCTCTGACTCTGTGTCTGCATGTTTTCTGTGTGTCTGTACCTCCATCATGTAGCGGACGGCGTAGGGCAGCAGGTTTCTCAGCGTGGCCACAGGGTGCAGGTGGATGATGTAAGCGGGGTCCCAGTCCTCCTCGCCGCGGCTGGCGATGTGTCGCAGGTTGTCGGGGACGGCCAGCGTGCTGACTGTCAGCGGCAGCAGGCCGCCGATGCTCGCTGGACACTGCAGCAGCGAACGCACCTCCGAGCTGCGGTGCACCTGCTCCTTCCACGCCACGCAGGACGACGAGGCGCCATATTGCCCATCCAGATGGCCGGCCGGACGCACAAACAGCTGGCATCTGTAGGGGAGGGTGTGTGTGTGTGTGTGTGTGTGTGTGTGGATGTGTGTGTGGGGAGAAAACAAAATATGGTGGAAAATGTGATCAGTGTTTCCCAATGCTTAAGATGACGTCCTCAAATGTCTTGTTTTGTCCACAACTCAAAGATCTTCAGTTTCGTGTCCCAGAGGAGAGAAGACACTAGATAATTATCTACAGGATGAATATCTCACAGAAACACATGTTTGAAACAACCACTGTTTGGTGCTACCTGTATGTCTCATGGTGCTACCTGTATGTCTCATGGTGCTACATGTATGTCTCATGGTGCTACCTGTATGTCTTATGGTGCTACCTGTATGTCTCATGGTGCTACCTGTATGTCTCATGGTGATACCTGTATGTCTCATGGTGCTACCTGTATGTCTCATGGTGCTACCTGTATGTCTCATGGTGCTACCTGTATGTATTATGGTGCTACCTGTATGTCTCATGGTGCTACATGTATGTCTCATGGTGCTACCTGGTGCTACCTGTATGTCTCATGGTGCTACCTGTATGTCTCATGGTGATACCTGTATGTCTCATGGTGCTACCTGTACCTGTATGTCTCATGGTGCTACCTGTATGTCTCATGGTGCTACCTGTATGTATTATGGTGCTACCTGTATGTCTCATGGTGCTACATGTATGTCTCATGGTGCTACCTGGTGCTACCTGTATGTCTCATGGTGCTACCTGTATGTCTCATGGTGCTACCTGTATGTCTCATGGTGCTACCTGTATGTCTCATGGTGATACCTGTATGTCTCATGGTGATACCTGTATGTCTCATGGTGATACCTGTATGTCTCATGGTGATACCTGTATGTCTCATGGTGCTACCTGTACCTGTATGTCTCATGGTGCTACATGTATGTCTCATGGTGCTACCTGTATGTCTTATGGTGCTACCTGTATGTCTCATGGTGATACCTGTATGTCTCATGGTGCTACCTGTACCTGTATGTCTCATGGTGCTACCTGTATGTCTCATGGTGCTACCTGTATGTATTATGGTGCTACCTGTATGTCTCATGGTGCTACATGTATGTCTCATGGTGCTACCTGGTGCTACCTGTATGTCTCATGGTGCTACCTGTATGTCTCATGGTGATACCTGTATGTCTCATGGTGCTACCTGTACCTGTATGTCTCATGGTGCTACCTGTATGGCTCATGGTGCTACCTGTATGTATTATGGTGCTACCTGTATGTCTCATGGTGCTACATGTATGTCTCATGGTGCTACCTGGTGCTACCTGTATGTCTCATGGTGCTACCTGTATGTCTCATGGTGCTACCTGTATGTCTCATGGTGATACCTGTATGTCTCATGGTGATACCTGTATGTTTCATGGTGCTACCTGTATGTCTCATGGTGCTACATGTACCTGTATGTTTCATGGTGCTACCTGTATGTTCCATGGTGCTACCTGTATGTTTCATGGTGCTACATGTACCTGTATGTCTCATGGTGATACCTGTATGTCTCATAGTGATACCTGTATGTCTCATGGTGCTACCTGTATGTCTCATGGTGCTACATGTACCTGTATGTTTCATGGTGCTACCTGTATGTTCCATGGTGCTACCTGTATGTTTCATGGTGCTACATGTACCTGTATGTCTCATGGTGATACCTGTATGTCTCATGGTGATACCTGTATGTCTCATGGTGCTACCTGTATGTTTCATGGTGCTACCTGTATGTCTCATGGTGCTACGTGTACCTGTATGTTTCGTGGTGCTACCTGTATGTCTCATGGTGCTACATGTACCTGTATGTCTCATGGTGCTACCTGTATGTCTCATGGTGCTATGTGTACCTGTATGTCTCATGGTGCTACATGTACCTGTATGTCTCATGGTGCTACCTGTATGTCTCATGGTGCTACATGTACCTGTATGTCTCATGGTGCTACCTGTATGTTCCATGGTGCTACCTGTATGTTTCATGGTGCTACCTGTATGTCTCATGGTGCTACCTGTATGTCTCATGGTGATACCTGTATGTCTCATGGTGCTACCTGTACCTGTATGTCTCATGGTGCTACCTGTATGTCTCATGGTGCTACCTGTATGTATTATGGTGCTACCTGTATGTCTCATGGTGCTACATGTATGTCTCATGGTGCTACCTGGTGCTACCTGTATGTCTCATGGTGCTACCTGTATGTCTCATGGTGCTACCTGTATGTCTCATGGTGCTACCTGTATGTCTCATGGTGATACCTGTATGTCTCATGGTGATACCTGTATGTCTCATGGTGATACCTGTATGTCTCATGGTGATACCTGTATGTCTCATGGTGATACCTGTATGTCTCATGGTGATACCTGTATGTCTCATGGTGCTACATGTACCTGTATGTTTCATGGTGCTACCTGTATGTTCCATGGTGCTACCTGTATGTTTCATGGTGCTACATGTACCTGTATGTCTCATGGTGATACCTGTATGTCTCATGGTGATACCTGTATGTTTCATGGTGCTACCTGTATGTCTCATGGTGCTACATGTACCTGTATGTCTCATGGTGCTACCTGTATGTTCCATGGTGCTACCTGTATGTTTCATGGTGCTACCTGTATGTCTCATGGTGCTACCTGTATGTCTCATGGTGATACCTGTATGTCTCATGGTGCTACCTGTACCTGTATGTCTCATGGTGCTACCTGTATGTCTCATGGTGCTACCTGTATGTATTATGGTGCTACCTGTATGTCTCATGGTGCTACATGTATGTCTCATGGTGCTACCTGGTGCTACCTGTATGTCTCATGGTGCTACCTGTATGTCTCATGGTGCTACCTGTATGTCTCATGGTGCTACCTGTATGTCTCATGGTGATACCTGTATGTCTCATGGTGATACCTGTATGTCTCATGGTGATACCTGTATGTCTCATGGTGATACCTGTATGTCTCATGGTGATACCTGTATGTCTCATGGTGCTACATGTACCTGTATGTTTCATGGTGCTACCTGTATGTTCCATGGTGCTACCTGTATGTTTCATGGTGCTACATGTACCTGTATGTCTCATGGTGATACCTGTATGTCTCATGGTGATACCTGTATGTTTCATGGTGCTACCTGTATGTCTCATGGTGCTACATGTACCTGTATGTTTCATGGTGCTACCTGTATGTTCCATGGTGCTACCTGTATGTTTCATGGTGCTACATGTACCTGTATGTCTCATGGTGATACCTGTATGTCTCATAGTGATACCTGTATGTCTCATGGTGCTACCTGTATGTCTCATGGTGCTACATGTACCTGTATGTTTCATGGTGCTACCTGTATGTTCCATGGTGCTACCTGTATGTTTCATGGTGCTACATGTACCTGTATGTCTCATGGTGATACCTGTATGTCTCATGGTGATACCTGTATGTCTCATGGTGCTACCTGTATGTTTCATGGTGCTACCTGTATGTCTCATGGTGCTACGTGTACCTGTATGTTTCGTGGTGCTACCTGTATGTCTCATGGTGCTACATGTACCTGTATGTCTCATGGTGCTACCTGTATGTCTCATGGTGCTACGTGTACCTGTATGTCTCATGGTGCTACATGTACCTGTATGTCTCATGGTGCTACCTGTATGTCTCATGGTGCTACATGTACCTGTATGTCTCATGGTGCTACCTGTATGTTCCATGGTGCTACCTGTATGTTTCATGGTGCTACCTGTATGTCTCATGGTGCTACCTGTATGTTTCATGGTGCTACCTGGTGCTACCTGTATGTCTCATGGTGCTACCTGTATGTCTCATGGTGCTACCTGTATGTCTCATGGTGCTACCTGTATGTTTCATGGTGCTACCTGGTGCTATCTGTATGTCTCATGGTGATACCTGTATGTTCCATGGTGATACCTGTATGTCTCATGGTGCTACCTGTACCTGTATGTCTCATGGTGCTACCTGTATGTCTCATGGTGCTACCTGTATGTATTATGGTGCTACCTGTATGTCTCATGGTGCTACATGTACCTGTATGTTTCATGGTGCTACCTGTATGTTCCATGGTGCTACCTGTATGTTTCATGGTGCTACATGTACCTGTATGTCTCATGGTGATACCTGTATGTCTCATGGTGATACCTGTATGTCTCATGGTGCTACCTGTATGTTTCATGGTGCTACCTGTATGTCTCATGGTGCTACGTGTACCTGTATGTTTCGTGGTGCTACCTGTATGTCTCATGGTGCTACATGTACCTGTATGTCTCATGGTGCTACCTGTATGTTTCATGGTGCTACCTGTATGTCTCATGGTGCTACGTGTACCTGTATGTTTCGTGGTGCTACCTGTATGTCTCATGGTGCTACATGTACCTGTATGTCTCATGGTGCTACCTGTATGTCTCATGGTGCTACGTGTACCTGTATGTCTCATGGTGCTACATGTACCTGTATGTCTCATGGTGCTACCTGTATGTCTCATGGTGCTACATGTACCTGTATGTCTCATGGTGCTACCTGTATGTTCCATGGTGCTACCTGTATGTTTCATGGTGCTACCTGTATGTCTCATGGTGCTACCTGTATGTTTCATGGTGCTACCTGGTGCTACCTGTATGTCTCATGGTGCTACCTGTATGTCTCATGGTGCTACCTGTATGTCTCATGGTGCTACCTGTATGTTTCATGGTGCTACCTGGTGCTATCTGTATGTCTCATGGTGATACCTGTATGTTCCATGGTGATACCTGTATGTCTCATGGTGCTACCTGTACCTGTATGTCTCATGGTGCTACCTGTATGTCTCATGGTGCTACCTGTATGTATTATGGTGCTACCTGTATGTCTCATGGTGCTACATGTATGTCTCATGGTGCTACCTGGTGCTACCTGTATGTCTCATGGTGCTACCTGTATGTCTCATGGTGATACCTGTATGTCTCATGGTGATACCTGTATGTCTCATGGTGCTACCTGTATGTCTCATGGTGATACCTGTATGTTTCATGGTGCTACCTGTATGTCTCATGGTGCTACATGTACCTGTATGTTTCATGGTGCTACCTGTATGTTCCATGGTGCTACCTGTATGTTTCATGGTGCTACATGTACCTGTATGTCTCATGGTGATACCTGTATGTCTCATAGTGATACCTGTATGTCTCATGGTGCTACCTGTATGTCTCATGGTGCTACATGTACCTGTATGTTTCATGGTGCTACCTGTATGTTCCATGGTGCTACCTGTATGTTTCATGGTGCTACATGTACCTGTATGTCTCATGGTGATACCTGTATGTCTCATGGTGCTACCTGTATGTTTCATGGTGCTACCTGTATGTCTCATGGTGCTACGTGTACCTGTATGTTTCGTGGTGCTACCTGTATGTCTCATGGTGCTACATGTACCCGTATGTCTCATGGTGCTACCTGTATGTTTCATGGTGATACCTGTATGTCTCATGGTGCTACGTGTACCTGTATGTTTCGTGGTGCTACCTGTATGTCTCATGGTGCTACATGTACCTGTATGTCTCATGGTGCTACCTGTATGTCTCATGGTGCTACGTGTACCTGTATGTCTCATGGTGCTACATGTACCTGTATGTCTCATGGTGCTACCTGTATGTCTCATGGTGCTACATGTACCTGTATGTCTCATGGTGCTACCTGTATGTTCCATGGTGCTACCTGTATGTTTCATGGTGCTACCTGTATGTCTCATGGTGCTACCTGTATGTCTCATGGTGCTACCTGTATGTCTCATGGTGCTACCTGTATGTCTCATGGTGCTACCTGTATGTTTCATGGTGCTACCTGGTGCTATCTGTATGTCTCATGGTGATACCTGTATGTTCCATGGTGCTACCTGTATGTCTCATGGTGCTACCTATATGTCTCATGGTGCTACCTGTATGTTCTATGGTGCTCCCTGTACCTGTATGTCTCATGATGCTACATATATGTCTCATGGTGCTACCTGTATGTTCTATGGTGCTACCTGTATGTCTCATGGTGCTACCTTTACCTGTATGTCTCATGGTGCTACCTGTATGTCTCATGGTGCTACCTGTATGTCTTATGGTGCTACCTGTATGTCACATGGTGCTACATGTATGTTTCATGGTGCTACCTGTATGTTCCATGGTGCTACCTGTATGTTTCATGGTGCTACATGTACCTGTATGTCTCATGGTGCTACCTGTATGTCTCATGGTGCTACCTGTATGTCTCATGTTGCTACCTGTATGTTTCATGGTGCTACCTGTATGTCTCATGGTGCTACGTGTACCTGTATGTTTCGTGGTGCTACCTGTATGTCTCATGGTGCTACGTGTACCTGTATGTCTCATGGTGCTACCTGTATGTTTCATGGTGCTACCTGTATGTTCCATGGTGCTACCTGTATGTTCCATGGTGATACCTGTATGTTCCATGGTGCTACCTGTATGTTTCATGGCGCTACATGTACCTGTATGTTTCATGGTGCTACCTGTATGTGTCATGGTGCTACCTGTATGTTTCATGGTGCTACCTGTATGTCTCATGGTGCTACCTGGTGCTACCTGTATGTTCCATGGTGCTACCTGTATGTTCCATGGTGATACCTGTATGTTCCATGGTGCTACCTGTATGTTTCATGGTGCTACCTGTATGTCTCATGGTGCTACCTGTATGTTTCATGGTGCTACCTGTATGTTTCATGGTGCTACCTGTATGTCTCATGGTGCTACCTGGTGCTACCTGTATGTCTCATGGCGCTACATGTACCTGTATGTTTCATGGTGCTACCTGTATGTCTCATGGTGCTACCTGTATGTTTCATGGTGCTACCTGTATGTTCCATGGTGATACCTGTATGTTCCATGGTGCTACCTGTATGTTTCATGGTGCTACCTGTATGTCTCATGGTGCTACCTGGTGCTACCTGTATGTCTCATGGCGCTACATGTACCTGTATGTTTCATGGTGCTACCTGTATGTCTCATGGTGCTACCTGTATGTTTCATGGTGCTACCTGTATGTTTCATGGTGCTACCTGTATGTTCCATGGTGCTACCTGGTGCTACCTGTATGTTCCATGGTGCTACCTGTATGTTCCATGGTGCTACCTGTATGTTCCATGGTGCTACCTGTATGTTCCATGGTGATACCTGTATGTTCTATGGCCGGTGCTACCTGTATGTTTCCAAGGCGATGTGGAACTCGGTTTCCGGCTCGGCCTGTCCCACGCTCTGCAGACTCCGGGACACGGGACAGTACTTCAGCACGGTGAACGGTACCGAGAAGTGATTCTTGATCTGAAAACCCAAACCACTGTTAATAAACTCCAGAGAGATTATAAAATAATAATAATAATAATAATAATAATAATAATAATAATAATATTAATGTTCAGGGCTAACTTCAAATCACTTCCATACTGTGTCCAAAAGTTTGTTTCAATATATGAAAGTAAATATGATTTTAGAGGTATTTTTAACTTTACTTTTTTAAAATGGTAAATCGTAAATGGTTTGTAATGCTACTGTGGTTAACCGTCCACCATGAATGTGTTGTCCTTCTGGGTGAAAATTGAAAATTCACACACGTTTTTGTCACTTTTCTCAACGCTTTTTTAAATTCATGGTCATTAAACCTAATTTAAGTGACATTATACCTAATTTTTGAGTTAAAAAAAGCAGAAATTATGCATTTTGTTGACTAATAGTTAAGATCAGAGGATGTTGAGTGAATAACAGACTGTTTTATGTCAAACTTTAGTTTGTCTGTTTTGAAACCACTTAAAAATTCAAATGCTATAAAATTGAATAAAACACCCAAAATTCAATGAAAGTGATCATTAATTGTACCTGCGAAGATTGTTATATGGGTTGCATACAATGTACATCATGCATCCATGTTAATTTTGGGAAATTTGGTTGTAAGAAACCCATATTTCTGATATAAAAAAACTTTGAAAATGGGTCAAATTTGACCCTAGGCTAACATGAGGATTAATTTCTTCGTTTCTGGCGAGGGGGGGGGGGTTCAGACTGTGTGGGGGGGGATCAGACTGCGTGGCGAGGGATCAGACCTGCAGCGGCGAGCGGACGGTGATGACTTTGTTTCCCTCTGCGGCGTCTATCTGCAGCAGGACAGAAACAGCATCCTGCAGCAGAGGACTGCGGACGTTGTAGAGAAGACGACCTGGTTTGTCCACGGCCATGTTGGAGATCTCGCTGTAGCCAGAGGGAACTGAAGGGTCACACACACACACACACACACACACACACACAGACACATACACACATTACACACATCAATTATCTTTAATCTTTTATTATTTATTATTTTTTATTATTATTTTAATTCCCACATCTGTTTTAAGACTGCTATAATAATGCTTAGGGTTGGGAAGAAGTACAGGAAGACTAAATAAGGAGGAATGGTAAAAGGGAAGGAAAGAAGAAAGAAAGGAAGTCAGTAGGGAAGGAACGAGGCAAGTACGATAGGAAAAGGGAAGAGGCCGGTCCTGACCGATGGTGAGGTGGAACAGGCAGCTCTCCTGCCGCTGCAGAGCTGACAGTTTTCCCCGGGATGCCGGTTCGTACGCCGAGTGCTGCAGGTCTGTGCTCTGTCCCGCAGGTAGCTGGAGGAGCGATTCCTGCACCAGACAAGCCACCGGCCGCAGGTTGGCGCTGAGCTGCACCGTCACAGGGATCCCCAGGCAGTTCCGGATGGTGAACGGGGCTTTCTCTTTTAGAGACGAGTCAAAGGTGGAGGCTGTTCCCTCGGAGAACGCCTGAACACAACACAGCAAACACACATTACTGTTCCCTCAGAGAACCCCTGAACACAACACGGAAAACACACATTACTGTTCCTTCGAAGAACGCCTGAACACAACACGGAAAACGTTATGGTGAGGTTATAGAAGACATTATGATGAGTTATGGTGAGGTTATAGAAGACATTATGATGAGTTATGGTGAAGTTACAGAAGACGTAATGATGTGTTACGGTACCTTGGCGAGGTTATAGAAGACGTAATGATGTGTTATGGTGAGGTTATAGAAGACATTATGATGAGTTATGGTGAGGTTATAGAAGACATTATGATGAGTTATGGTGAGGTTACAGAAGACGTAATGATGTGTTACGGTACCTTGGCGAGGTTATAGAAGACGTTATGGTGTGTTATGGTGAGGTTATAGAAGACATTATGATGAGTTATGGTGAGGTTATAGAAGACATTATGATGAGTTATGGTGAGGTTACAGAAGACGTAATGATGTGTTACGGTACCTTGGCGAGGTTATAGAAGACGTAATGATGTGTTATGGTAACTTAGTGAGGTTATAGAAGATGTAATGATGTGTTACGGTACATTGGTGAGGTTATAGAAGATGTTATGATGTGTTACGGTACCTTGGCGAGGATTTAGAAGACGTAATGATGTGTTACGGTACCTTGGCAAGGTTGTGCAGGACGCTGAGGCTGCACTGGGACACGGTGATGTTCATGGTGTCTTTGGAGCAGATGCTGACGGCCGTGCAAGGTTCAGGCAGAATCACAAAGTCGTCTCCGTGAACGGGACTTCTGTCCATGACCGGGTTGTTCTTCATCTGCACAAACAGAGACAACAATGAAAGATAAGTTACTCATCAAGTGTTTTCACTGCTGTTTCTAATCAAACTGATTTTATTTAACCATCAACTGCTAATGCAGAATCCAGATCTAAAACTGACATTATCCTTCACAACACAACTGGGCAGCACAGTGGAGAACTGTCACCTCACGGCAAAATGTCCAGGCTTTGAATCCACTCTAATTTAAGACTAATCTAAGACTCTAATGCCGACCTTACACTCAACAGTTTTCGTGGCTCCTCTGCCTCAAACTAATGTTCAATCTGGGAATGAGATCCTGAGAGTCTTCATAGAGTTGGGACGCTCCCGTCTTCGCAATCTTTTGGTGCAAGGTCATAAAACTCAGTCTTTTTCCTGTCTGGACGTTCAGACAAAGTCAAATGTGTTTGATATCATCCTAAATTTGTAGTCCTGGCAGTTAAATCTTCTAGTCTGAGACTAAAAACTCAGAGACATTATGACAGATTGTCTTCAGATGTGAGATGGTGACAGAATTTAGTCTTTTCAAAGTCTTTTCACAGTCTGCTAGAAGATGGTAGGCATAAACTGTGTTAGTGTACAGAATGGACGATGATAAACCTGCACAATGGACATTCTACATCTCAGTAGCCCTGTGATGTTTTGTTGATATCGAGGATTTAATGAGTGTACGAGAACACCAAAGCCAAAGTCTGATGTCTCAGTTTGTAGTTCAATCATCAGATCTGCAGTGAAAATGCTTTCCTGTGATCGACATTCAGAAGAATAAACTTGCGTAGTGTCAGAAACAGAGCTAACAGATTTACCTCAAGCTCCAGGTTCCATCTGCGTTTGCCGGCATCGACCCGTTCGAGCAGCGGCTCCCACACCGCATGGATCTCGTTAAAGTAGTTCACCTGCATGTCATAAAAACATCATGTAGAATAAAAAGGGAAGGCAACACAAACGTGATTTGTTATATGTGTGATGTAATCCATTAATACATTAAATGTCCAACACAACCTTTCAACAAATTATCTTTTTCTATAAAGCTTTTTCATTTTAATGCAGAAGTTTGGTCGAAATTGGACGGAAAAGAATGGCACGGCTGTTTGAGTTCATGTCTATTTCTGCTGCTGGTGTTTTTCTTAAAAGATTTGAAGGAATCCTTCTGTTGAAAGATCAATGTTTTCCCGATCACTTCCTGTGTGTCAGTGGGAGTTCAGGTTTAGGTTTGGGTTGAGGTGGATCAGCTCTCACCTCCAGCGACATGTCGGCTCTGAGCTGCAGCAGAGACGACCAGTTTTTGGCCGATCCTTTGAAGGCGGACTCGGCAAGCAGCAGTGGGACGGTCCGGTGACCCAAACCGGACTCCAGAGTCACCTGGACCACCTGCGGAGCGACAACACCACAGCAACAGGAAACACATCACTGTAAACCTTCACAATAAAACCTTCTCGAGAGGATCTGGCCGTCTCTGTGTAAACTTTCAGAATAAAACCTTCTCTAGATGATCTGGCCGTCTCCGTGTAAACTTTCAGAATAAAACAGTCGTACCTTGACTTCAGCGGTGAATCTCTCGCCCTCGCTGCGCCCGTCCGGCTCTCTGAAGCTCTCGGTGACCTCGGCGGCCAGGTCCACTCCCAGGAACCAATAGTTGCAGCCGTAGATGTTCATGACGGACCAGAGGTTGCTGACGTCTGTCTTCGGCTCCTTACTCTGCTCGTCTCGCTGCTTTGCCGTCATAGCGGCCGTTATCGTCATCACGGTGTTGAGGATGAACGGAGAGATCTGCAGGACAAAGATAGAGATGTTCCAATATATATATATATATATATATATATATATACACATAGTATAAGTTTGGGTTCACTTAGAAATGTCCATTCTACTCCATTCCAGACAGAATACCAGCTGAGATCAGTTGCATTGTTTTTTTAATCAGGGCAGCAGTTTTCAGATTACATTATGTGCTTACATAATTGCAAAAGGGTTCTCAATGTTTTCAAACTTAGCCTTTTAAAATGATATCAGATTAGTGAACAGAATGAGCCTTTGGAGCATTGGATGAATGGTTGCTGATAATGGGCAATGTAATTTTGACATTATATACATAATGTAATCTGAAAACTGCTGCCCTGATTAAAAAAACAATGCAACTGATCTCAGCCGCTATTCTGTCTGGAATGGAGTGGAATGGAAATTTCTAAGTGACCCCAAACTTTTGACCGGTAGTGTATATATAAATACACTAAACCAAACTAAACTAGAGATGTTCTGATACCGATACCAGTATCAAAGAAGCCTGCGATTCTGCCTAAAAAGCTGGTATCGGTATCGGTGGGTACTGGAGTTTATGCACCGATCTGATACCACGTAATTTAGCCCAAAAGAAAATCTACTTAAAAGTAGTTTATTTATGTTCTTTTGCCAATATGACTCGCTGTCAAACTGGATAATAAAAGAAAGTTTATTGTTTGTGTTTGTTCATGTTTCACAATGAGTTTAACAATAAAGACAGAAATCATATCTAAGGTGTCTATAAGGTATCTCTATAAGGTATCGGGAAGGAAGAAATGGTATCGGACCATCTCTCGACACAGACACGCCGATGGGGAGTGTTTTCCACCGGGAACTGCTCTTTGTTCATTGGTTACTCATTCTGATGACATCACAAAGAGGATCGTATCAGAATTATTTATTTTCCTTCTGTTTTATACTCAAGATTATCTGTAATGATACTGAAGTGTGTTGTCCCCGCCCAATCTGGTTTTTATTCTCCTATTCTGAGTTTTTTTTCTTCTTCCAGAGCACCTACTGTACCAAGGAGCATTTTTATCATAACTTAAAAAATGCAAACAGAGAGAACGACAACGCAGAGAGTTGACTCAAAGATCCAAACTACTGGTCTAAGGGTGATGTCACACCTGTAGTTGGTTGGCTTTGGTCCGAATCAGTGAGTTAGTAAACTTGGAGCGATTTGCCCTCAGTTCGGTTTGATTTGGTTTCACACCTGGAAAAATCCATGCGTACCAAAATGCAGCATTACAAATCAGGCAAGAAAGTCCACTTTTATTGGTCAGATGTGTCTGGGGGCGGGAGCAAGAAAGTAAATACAGGAAGAAGGTCCTGTGTTCTGGTCTAGTGGTCAAACCAGCTCAGCGAAACACTGCAAGCTGCTACAGTTTGGTGCTCTGCTGCATGTTGGTGCGGTTAGAGTACGGATCACGTTCTCACCACAAATGAACCGCTCCAGAGTTGGACTGAAAGCGTACCGAGACCCCCTCTTCAGGCAGGTCTCGGTACGCTTGTTTGGTCGCTTTTGGTGCACACCAGAGTTTGATTGCTGCATTCTCACCTGCCCAAATGGACCGCACCAGCGGGGCAAACGAACTCTAGTTCGATACAACCGAACTAAAGGCTGTCGGTGTGAAAACGCCCTAAAGGAGAAAACCTTCTAAAATCAACTTAAAAGTATGTTTATCTATTTATGTTCCTTATCTGAGTGTTATCTGTTGGATTCTCGTGTTTTATAGATCCATAAAACTCGGACTAAATTGCTTCTATTGTTAAAGAAGATTATCTGATACGAAGTGTGTTATCGCTGTCCGATCAAGTTATTATTCTCCTATTCTGTGCTTATCTTTGATTTTTTTCTTTCAGAGCCTTGTGGAAAGTTTCACTGCTTAAAAAATGCCAAATAAAGTTTTAGAAAACATACAAAGACGACAACAACACAGACAGTTTGACCCAAAGATCCAAATTTCTGGTCTGAAGGAAAAAAAAATTAAAAAACGTAGCAGTGCAGATGTAGCCTAAATTGTTGTAAACAAGCCAGTTTGGTCTGAAAGTGAAACATTTTTCTTATCTACTTGTTTTCTAAGTGTTATCTGTTTAATAGATCCATAAAACTGTGAGGGAAGACGTTACCTTGACAATGACTTCCTCTACCATCACACAGCCGCTCAGTGGTTGGTTGGGGTGGGTTTTGGTCTCCATGGTGACCGAGCAGGGTCTCAACACCTGTTGGACAGAGTCACACTGATGAGCAGGACTACTCGGACTCTGCAGCTGCACAATTCTGCAGATTATGGACTAATTAACACTCCGAGGTCTATCTAAGGGCATTTTCTCGATGTCTACATTTCTTCTTAAATTCACATTTTAGGGGTATTTGCTGATAACTGATCCACATGTGTTTCATAACAAAATGTTCAGAACAAACTCAGCTTCCTGAATGTCTGTCCCAGAGCAATGTGTGAAGAGATATTTTGTTTCTGAAAAAACCACGCCCATCCGGGTGAAATACAGAAAGTTTATAGGGAGTCCCATCGAGAAACAAGTTGGTTTAGATCTCCACATGAGGTAGAAATATGTTGAGTAATAGCCTCTGGGGTGCAACAGAGGATCTACAGCCTACAGGAGGGCGGATAACTCCTGGTCTAGCACATGGGTTTTTTCCGGGTCGATGATGATGGTCATTTTGGCCCGGCCAGAGGTGGGGGGGCAGCGTTGGAACTGGAGCCTGTACCCGTGGGTTAAGGTGGTAACCACCCAAGGGTCCAGAGCATGAGCTGCCCAACAACAAAGCATCTGATGGGAAAAGTAACAGACAGCTGGCCCAGAGGCCTCAGTCTCTGGCCCCCCGTCCCCTAGGAGCCGTGGGGGGACGCCTTTACCATAAACGGTTGCTAAACCACTGATAAATAGATTGCTTCAGCGAAAACACAGCCACTAATCCAATGTAAAAAGAAAAACGACTCATACCGGGAGTGGGAAGCTAAATACTCCTTTCCCTGATGATGCCAGAAACTGTAGTCCCTCCTGGGTCAAGTGACATTGTTGGTATACGTACTCGAACATACTTACATACATACTTGTGCTTTAAGCACCGCCTCTGGCGGTCAGCAGGGATTAAATAGAACTTACGGTGGTGAAAGCATCGTCCTCCTTGTTCCGAATGAAGCGGCAGGCAAGGACCTTTAACTCCCTGAGGTTGGCTCTCATGTTCTGGCTGCCGTCCGGCTCGTTCTGCAGCGAGACGTCACACTGGAAGGAAGCTGTGAGCGCGGGGGCGTCGGCCTTCATCAGGCTCGCCACGAACACAACCTCCGGGTCCAAAACCACCGCCCGCAGACGGGTCCGCACCACAGACGCTGCGCAGAGAAGACACCGTTCAGACAACACGACAGCTAAATGACATGACATAACGTAAACGACGTTCAGACAACATGACAGCTAAATGACATGACATAACGTAAACGACGTTCAGACAACATGACAGCTAAATGACATGACATAACATAAACAACATTCAGACAAAGTTTAGCTTAGAGGAGATTGTAATAGGGCTGTCTGAGGCTACATTTACATGAACTTCACTCTGTTTGTGGGTCAGCGGGTCTGAAACATTGACTGTATTTGTGGGTTGTACCGGGCTTGGCGTCAGCTCGAGGCTCGGCGGTCTGTCTCAGCGGCAGTCTGTCGCTTGCTGCCGAGCCGGCAGTGGCGGTCGGACTCTGCGGCAGAGCCTGCAGGAAGAAGTCTGCCACGGCCATCAGGAACTCCACGCTGGCACACAGGTAGAGTTTCTGCAGGACGGCCACCACCTCCCGCTCTGCAGCACTCTGACGGTACGTCACGTCGATCATCGCCTCGGGGGATTCCTCGTCTCGCCGACCCACCATCCTGACATCACGGCCAGAGACATAACACAGCAGGGAAAGGGTGAATTCATACATTTAAAGGTCCCATGGCATGAAGATTTCACTTTATGAGGTTTTTAACATTAATATGAGCTCCCCCAGCCTGCCTATGGTCCCCCAGTCGCTAGAAATGCTGACGGGTGTAAACCGAGCCCTGGGTATCCTGCTCTGCCTTTGAGAAAATGAAAGCTCAGATGGGCGAGAAAGAGAGAGACATCATGGCTTGCAAACAAACAAAGTGGCAGTTGGTCAAGGACTAAGGCCTATATAAAAGAGACTTCATATACAGTATTAGGGGACCACTAAGGCCTATATAAAAGAAACTTAAGATACAGTATTAGGGGACCACTAAGGCCTATATAAAAGAAACTTAAGATACAGTATTAGGGGACCACTAAGGTCTATATAAAAGAGACTTCAGATACAGTATTAGGGGACCACTAAGGCCTATATAAAAGAGACTTCAGATACAGTATTAGGGGACCACTAAGGTCTATATAAAAGAGACTTCAGATACAGTATTAGGGGACCACTAAGGCCTATATAAAAGCATCCAAAAAGCAGCATGTCATAGGACCTTTAACAGACATAAACACACACAGACCACACCATTTAGTACAGACCACATTAGTATCAGTTTTCTTTTATAGAAAATAATCTGCTAACACGGTGAAACTGGGGTTTTGCTCTAAATGTATCCAGAAAATAATTCATATATGAATGTTATTATAAATAATGTGTTATAGCGATTTATTGGAAAAGCCAAAATACAATTTTACCGTGAGGTGACCCGCTCCATGCCGGTCCTCAGGTCGTCCAGTGTGCAGCCGCTGAGGACGGTGGCTACCTCCACACTGCCGTCCGTCAGGATCTTCCCCGAAGTCTTCAACTGATGGAGCGCCAACTCTCCCAGACGGAGGTTCTGCTGGTGCTGGAGATCTGCAAGCTGCAAGGAACAGAACCACAATCAGACCCAACGCTGCAGGGAACAGAACCACAATCAGACCCAACGCTGCAGCGAACAGAACCACAATCAGACCCAATGCTGCAGCGAACAGAACCACAATCAGACCCAACGCTGAAGGGAACAGAACCACAATCAGACACAAGACCCAACAACCCCAGTGCTGATCCCAGTTTGGAGTCTAAACTCCAGTTCAGAACAAAGATTTTAGTCGAGACGAGTGTAAACTTTCACTTTCTCCGTTCTGAAAGCTGTCTGTTTCCACCAATGAGACGAGACGAGACGGTGTATCATCTGCATAGAAACCACTCTCTGGACTTCCGTTCTAACTTCAGACTGTTCAGGCTTTTTTGTTGCTGGATATCACTTGTAGCACCTTAAAATATGAATGAGGATATAGATAGTGAGATTATTGCTACAGCTGCATTTCTAGTAGAGATGAAACGGAGAAAACAGTGTTTTATTTCTCTGATTCTCTGCTTTATTCTAACGCCACTCCCTCTATTCAGTCTCTCTCCACCACATACTGCTCCCTCTCTTCAGTCTCTCTCTAGCTCTCTCCACCACATACTGCTCCCTCTCTTCAGTCTCTCTCTAGCTCTCTCCACCACATACTGCTCCCTCTCTTCAGTCTCTCTCTAGCTCTCTCCACCACATACTGCTCTCTCTCTTCAGTCTCTCTCTAGCTCTCTCCACCACATACTGCTCTCTCTCCACCACATGCTGCTCTCTCTCTACCACATACTGCTCTCTCTCTTCAGCCTCTCTCTAGCTCTCTCCACCACATACTGCTCTCTCTCTTCAGTCTCTCTCTAGCTCTCTCCACCACATACTGCTCTCTCTCTTCAGTCTCTCTCTAGCTCTCTCCACCACATACTGCTCTCTCTCTACCACATACTGCTCTCTCTCTCTTCAGTCTCTCTCTACCTCTCTCCACCACATACTGCTCTCTCTCTTCAGTCTCTCTCTAGCTCTCTCCACCACATACTGCTCTCTCTCTACCACATACTGCTCTCTCTCTTCAGTCTCTCTCTACCTCTCTCCACCACATACTGCTCTCTCTCTTCAGTCTCTCTCTAGCTCTCCCCACCACATACTGCTCCCTCTCTTCAGACCCTCTCTAGCTCTCTCCACCACATACCATGACTGGGGTCAGTCCAGACATCCTGGAGGAGAAAGTGTGTCAGCCTGATAGAGAGGATTCTTGTGTTAAATATCTCTGTCTGGTTTAACCCGCAATTTCGACCAACTACAGAGTGGTGGTGGAGTCATTAGCTTTCCATTAAAGTCAATGCGTGTATTTTTACTGACTGCAGAACGGCTGCGTTCCGACTGCGTCCCAGCTCCGGCGGTCCACAGCCCTCCAGAGCAGATACACAGAGCTTCTATTTTTGCCGGACACCGGAGAGCTCCGCAGCAATTCAGCACACGGCAGATAGTGCGGGACAGGAAGTCGAGCACAGAAACAAAACATCTGGTTAATTTTCAAAATAATATACACCGTGCTCACAGCGGATCATATTTCAGCAGGTCAGCACAGAGTTGTTTCCCTCTACTCCTCTGGATGGAAACAAACTGTTGTTGGTTTTGTGGTTCTGTTTATAGAAACTACATCCTGTTATATCGCGCGATCACACATGAATTTGGGAGATCTCGTGGGTCCTAATGACTTCAGCTGTCAGTCATGGCCGCAGCCGTTCGGCAACAAATCCAGACCTAGTGGGTATTGAGGGACGGCGGGCAGGATAAAATCTGGGTGGGGAAAGTGAAAGAGCAGCGCTTGTCCCTCCCTCATCACCACCACTGAGGTGCCCTTGAGCAAGGCCCTTAACCCCAACTGCTCCAGTGGAGAAACATTTCACAGCAACAAGGTAAAAAAGACAAGTGAAAAAGCTGGCCATCGACGGTTTCTGGGTACATCAGAAGGAAATACATACAGAAACCTGCAGAACAGGACGGACCTGTTTGGGATCGTTGCTGTACAGAACCAGAGCCAGAGACTTGATGTTGAAGTTAAACTGCATCGTCACCAGAGCTTCCTCCTCGTCTTCATCACTGCTCACAGTGGGTTTCCCACTATCGCCTGAAAACAGAAAACACAGCAAACCGAAAATTAATCTCACTTCCGTTAATTAGAATCAGAAGCTACGTGGATTAGTATTAATATGAAGACCTGTGGGGGGGGCTCTGGCCACTCGGAGCTGCAGAGCAGAGTCCTGTCTCGGGGCGGGGAGGTCCAGACCGCCGGCCTCGCCCAGATTCTCCATCAGGATCCTCAGCAGCACAGCCAGGTCGTCCTGACTCAGCTCCACCTGCAGGACGGGTACAGACAGCAGCTGACTGATTACTGATCTCTCTCCAGAGGTTTCCTCTCTGACGGCCAGATGTACGTACATTTGAGAACGGAGCATTATCACCGCCATGGCCAACCCGCAGAAAGTGCACGCTGTGATCCTTCAGCTTACGTCGTATTTACCAAACCTGCAGTTCATCGGGTAATCAGCGCCTTTCTCCGCCCACTATGCCGTAAACTGCGCTGTATCAAAGCATTAAGTACTGTTGCTATGATACGGCTGAGTGCAGACTGAGATATTCCCACTGCTGATGCTAGGACTGTTTGAAATGATCCTGATGCCAATATGTGTAATGTAGCGAGGAGTTTAACAGCTGCTGAGTCAGAGATATGATATGATCTTTGATTCTTAAGGATGGCTGCTTAATCTGTAACGCTTAATGATTTCCTGTTCACTCAACTGAAAAAGTGTGATCCTTGTTCAGCTCGTCTCCTTGACCTATGTCTCCGTCTTGCTTGGATTACTGCTGCCATTTCACCAGGAGGCATATGCCAGGAAACCTGCTTCCTGGTTTACACCTGCTTTTAAGAGGCGGAGAATTTTCACCACTAAATAGAGGCGTGCTTTCACGGGCGGTTTGTGTACATACCGTGGAATACATAATTAGGCGCACTTTACGCTTCTCCTCCCTTCTCTTTATGGGAAACTCCCACTGTCCCCTTCACCCTCCCATGAATGCATATGCATGACACGGAAAAGCACAATTTGCCAATTTCAGTCCTTCCCGTGCAGCCTTCTTTTAAGGGCACGTTGCGAAACAAATACGACTGAAGTTGGCGCAAAAGCGTTAGTACATCTGGCCCAGAGTGTCCAGTACAGATACTGTATGTGGTTAGCCTAGCTTAGCATCAACAATGGGATCAGGGGAAACTTCTAGCCTAGCGTGTAACCAGGGGAAGGGGTGTAGTGCTATGTGTTTAAGTACCAAGGAGAACCCAACACGGCACAATTAAACTGTGTCTTATTTGGAGGGTTCTAGATCTAGAGATTCACACTACGGGAGAACACTGTGTACCTTTGGGGGGGGGCATGTCGACTGGTTCAGAAACAGAGCTGTTAGAAACAGTTGTCACTCTCAGGTGGGTTAGAAGCTGAGATAGAGTGTGTGTGTGTGTGTGTGTGTGTGTGTGTGTGTGTGTCTGTGCGTGCTTGTGCGTGAGTGTGTCTGTGTCTGTGCGTGCTTATGCGTGAGTGTGTGTGCGTGAGTGTGTGTGTGTGTGTGTGTGTGTGTGTGTGTGTGTGTGTCTGTGCGCGCGTGCGTGTGTGTGTGTGTGTGCACGTGCGTGTGTGTGTGTGCGTGCGTGCGGGAGTGTACGTGTATGTGTGCGCGCATGCGTGCGTGTGCTCCTCCTACCTTCATGGGCTTCAGATCCCCGTTGATCTCCATGGCGACCATCTTTTTGTACCAGGAAGCTGCCAGGTTCCTCTGGACCTTCAGCTGCAGGTTGACCGGCTCCAGCAGCTCGGTGCCGGCTCGCTCCGAGCTCGAGTCCAGACAGGTCCTGAGACACACACACAGTTACAGTAAGACCAGACAGGTCCTGAGTCACAGTTACAAAAAGACCAGACAGGTCCTGAGTCACAGTTACAATAAGTCCAGACAGGTCCTGAGTCAGTTACAATAAGAACAGACAGGTCCTGAGTCACACACACAGTTACAGTGTTTCCCCCTCTCATTCCCCCTGCTCTGGTGTTTCCTCCTCTCATTCCCCCTGGTCTGGTGTTTCCCCCCTCTCATTCCCTCTGCTCTGGTGTTTCCCCCTCTCATTCCCCCTGCTCTGGTGTTTCCCCCTCTCATTCCCCCTGCTCTGGCTTCCCCCCCTCTCATTCCCCCTGCTCTGGTGTTTTCCCCTCTCATTCCCCCTGCTCTGGTGTTTCCCCCTCTCATTCCCTCTGCTCTGGTGTTTCCCCCTCTCATTCCCCCTGCTCTGGTGTTTCCCCATCTCATTCCCCCTGCTCTGGCGTTTCCTCCTCTCATTTTTCCTGTTCCCCCTCTCATTCCCCCTGCTCTGGTGTTTCCCCATCTCATTCCCCCTGCTCTGGCGTTTCCTCCTCTCATTCACCCTTACTCTGCAACGTTTCCCCCTCTCATTCCCCCTGCTCTGGTGTTTCCCACTCTCATTCCCTCTGCTCTGGTGTTTCCCCCCTCTCATTCCCCCGGCTCTGGTGTTTCCCCATCTCATTCCCCCTGCTCTGGTGTTTCCCCCTCTCATTCCCCCTGCTCTGGTGTGTTCCCCCTCTCATTCTCCCTGCTCTAGCGTTTTCCCCTCTCATTTTTCCTGTTCCCCCTCTCATTCTCCCTGCTCTGGTGTTTCCCCCTCTCATTCCCCCTGCTCTGGTGTTTCCCCATCTCATTCCCCCTGCTCTGGCGTTTCCCCCTCTCATTTTTCCTGTTCCACCTCTCATTCCCCCTGCTCTGGCGTTTCCCCCTCTCATTTTTCCTGTTCCCCCTCTCATTACCCCTGCTGTGGTGTTTCCCCCTCTCATTCCCCCTGCTCTGGCGTTTTCCCCTCTCATTTTTCCTGTTCCCCCTCTCATTCTCCCTGCTCTGGTGTTTCCCCCTCTCATTCCCCCTGCTCTGGCGTTTCTCCCTCTCATTCCCCCTGCTCTGGCGTTTCTCCCTCTCATTCCCACTGCTCTGGCGTTTCTCCCTCTCATTCCCACTGCTCTGGCGTCCCCCCCTCTCATTCCCCCTGCTCTGGCGTTTCCCCCTCTCATTCCCCCTGCTCTGGTGTTTCCCACTCTCATTCCCTCTGCTATGGTGTTTCCCCCCTCTCATTCCCCCTGCTCTGGTGTTTCCCCATCTCTTTCCCCCTGCTCTGGTGTTTCCCCATCTCATTCCCCCTGCTCTGGTGTGTCCCCCTCTCATTCCCCCTGCTCTGGCGTTTCCCCCTCTCATTTTTCCTGTTCCCCCTCTCATTCCCCCCGCTCTGGTGTTTCCCCCTCTCATTCCCCCTGCTCTGGCGTTTCTCCCTCTCATTCCCCCTGCTCTGGCGTTTCTCCCTCTCATTCCCCCTGCTCTGGTGTTTCTCCCTCTCATTCCCACTGCTCTGGTGTTTCCCCCTCTCATTCCCCCTGCTCTGGCGTTTCTCCCTCTCATTCCCCCTGCTCTGGTGTTTCTCCCTCTCATTCCCCCTGCTCTGGCGTTTCCCCCTCTCATTTTTCCTGTTCCCCCTCTCATTCCCCCTGCTCTGGTGTTTCCCCCTCTCATTCCCCCTGCTCTGGCGTTTCCCCTCTCATTCCCACTGCTCTGGTGTTTCCCCCCTCTCATTCCCCCTGCTCTGGCGTTCCCCCCCTCTCATTCCCCCTGCTCTGGCGTTTCCCCCCTCTCATTCCCCCTGCTCTGGTGTTTCCCCACTCTCATTCCCCCTGCTCTGGTGTTTCCCCCCATCTCATTCCCCCCTGCTCTGGTGTGTCCCCCATCTCATTCCCCCTGCTCTGGCGTTTCCCCCTCTCATTTTTCTGTTTCCCCTCTCATTCCCCCCGCTCTGGTGTTTCCCCCTCTCATTCCCCCTGCTCTGGCGTTTCTCCCCTCTCATTCCCCCTGCTCTGGTTTCCCCCTCTCATTCCCCCTGCTCTGGCGTTTCCCCCCTCTCATTCCCCCTGCTCTGGCGTTTCCCCCTCTCATTCCCCCTGCTCTGGTGTTTCCCCTCTCATTCCCCCTGCTCTGGTGTTTCCCCCCTCTCATTCCCCCTGCTCTGGTGTTTCCCCCTCTCATTCCCCCTGCTCTGGTGTTTCCCCATCTCATTCCCCCTGCTCTGGTGTTTCCCCCTCTCATTCCCCCTGCTCTGGCGTTTCCCCCTCTCATTTTTCCTGTTCCCCCTCTCATTCCCCCCTGCTCTGGTGTTTCCCCCTCTCATTCCCCCTGCTCTGGCGTTTCTCCCTCTCATTCCCCCTGCTCTGGCGTTTCTCCCTCTCATTCCCCCTGCTCTGGTGTTTCTCCCTCTCATTCCCACTGCTCTGGCGTCCCCCCCTCTCATTCCCCCTGCTCTGGCGTTTCCCCCTCTCATTCCCCCTGCTCTGGCGTTCCCCCCTCTCATTCCCCCTGCTCTGGTGTTTCCCCCTCTCATTCCCCCTGCTCTGGTGTTTCCCCCTCTCATTCCCCCTGCTCTGGCTTCCCCCCCTCTCATTCCCCCTGCTCTGGTGTTTCCCCCTCTCATTCCCCCTGCTCAGACGTTTCTCCCTCTCATTCTCCCTGCTCTGGCGTTTCCCACTCTCATTCCCCCTGCTCTGGTGTGTCCCCCTCTCATTCCCCCTGCTCTGGTGTTTCTGAGCCCCTATGAAGTTTGGGCGTATTAGTTAAACAGAGATTAGTTCTTCTACTAGAGATAAAAACACTGACATCACTTTTGTCTCAAAGCTCAAAACTCAGCTTAAAAACTGAAAAGTAGTAAATGTAGCCTGAGGAGAGTTAGATCAAAGAATGCTCCACTCAGCACCTCCTGGATTGTGAGTGTGTCCAGTGGCCAACATCTGTGTTGTGTAAATGTATGGAGAGAGTATTGTGTAACCACCTGTCGAACATGCTGTCAGACTAAAAGGTCGTCGATATCGAGGACCTAGAGATTGGCATGGTTTTATTTCAGTTAGCCTCATAGCTGGTTTGATTTGCATTGAGAGATGATTTTATGGAAAGTACCCCATGCCAATCTCTAGGTATGGTGAAGGGTATGTGATGATGTGGGGGTATAGTGAATGGTATGTGATGATGTGGGGGTATGGTGAAGGGTATGTGATGATGCCAAGGGAACTTTATCAGGATACATAGTATCCTGGATCCATGAAATAACTGGCCTTTCAAAATAAACATCTGCCTGCCTCTATGGGAATTTAACATAGGGGTGTACTGACTTATGCCCCCTGTATTTTAAGGAAGAACATTTATTTATTTACGATACATTATTCATTCACAGAGAAAATTGGTGTCCTTGAAGATTGGATTTTTTTTTATTTTGTATTAAGGGAATTAAGATCAATTTCCAAAAGATGATTTTTTTATTCCTCTTAATAGTCAACTTTAGCATGGGTTCATAAACTTATGAGCACCACTGTATCTACCCATCTACCCATCCATCTATCCATCTACCCATCTACCTACCCACCTACCTACCTACCTATCCATCCATCTACCCATCTATCTACCCATCTACCCATCCACCTACCTACCCACCTACCCACCTACCTACCTATCCATCCATCCATCTACCCATCTATCTATCTATCTATCTATCTATCTATCTATCTATCTATCTATCTATCTATTTGGTTTCAGTTTGTTCTGTGCTGTTTGTGGATCAGATCTTTGCGTCTGAATCTAACTGACCTGGAGAGTTTGAGCTGCGTCAGCTGGACGTCCATGTTGTCGATGACGGCCGGCAGCGGGCACCCGTCGACGGTCAGCAGAGAGAAGCTGTTCCCCACCGTGATCAGACCCAGGTCCATCACAAGTGCATTCTGGGAGCTGGAGGACTGGGGGATGATGATGAGCGGAGCTTTCAGCCTGATGTCCATGGACAGACGGAAACTCTTCTGGGCGAAGTCACGCACGCTGGACGCCGCCTTCTCGGCCGCCTGAGCCGTGGCCGCGCTCAGAGCTTCTTTAGCGGTCTGGAAGTTGTTGGTAAAGTTCTGAATGAAAAGACAAAAACAGGAATGACATTAGGTACAGAACAGTTTTTGACTCCTAAATCTTTTTTCTTAAAATATTAAGACTTTTTTGTGAAATATTAAGACTTTTTTGTTGAAATATGAAGACTTCTGTTGAAGTATTACAACTGAAATATTAAGACTTTTTTGTTGAACTATTACTTTTGTTGAAACATGAAGACTTTTTTGTTGAAATATGAAGACTTTTGTTGAACTATTATAACTTTTGTCGAACTATTACAACTTTTGTTGAAATATGAAGACTGTTTTGTGAAATATTAAGACTTTTTTGTTGAACTATTATAACTTTTGTTGAAATATTAAGACTTTTTTGTTGATATATTAAGACATTTGTTGCTGTCACTCACCAGCAGAGCCATGATGAACTTGTGCAGGTAGACCACCTGGATGCAGCCCACGTTCAGCTTCACTCTGCCGTCAGTTTTAGACATGTCGGCGTAGCCGGCGCCGTCTGTGGCGCTGGGAGTCAAACTCATGGAGAAGTTGAACACCTCGTCACCCACGATGGAGATCGCCTGGAGGACACAAACATCAGAAATACATCTATCAGAAATAAATCTATCAGTCTGGAGAAACATCAGAAATACATCTATC
>NC_050175.1:46447257-46462257 GCF_008315115.2 Sander lucioperca | reverse complement strand
CAAAACAGGAAACAGATCTATCAGATACACCTGCACAGGAAACAGGAAACAGATCAATCAGCAACACCTGCACAGGAAACAGGAAACAGATCAATCAGCAAAACCTGCACAGGAAACAGGAAACAGATCAATCAGCTACACCTGCACAGGAAACAGATCAACCAGCTACACTTGCACACAAAACAGGAAACAGATCAATCAGATACACCTGCACAGGAAACAGGAAACAGATCAATCAGCAACACCTACACAGGAAACAGGAAACAGGAAAGAGGAAACAGAAGAATCAGCTGGATGAAGCCATGTTGGAGGAACGTTTATCAGGACGAATGATTCCTACGTAGAGAACGCGTCAGTATAGGTCCATGTTTGGGACAGGTATTTTAGGGTTTCTTACCTCTTTGATTTCAAAGTGGAGCAGAACGTTAACGGTGTTTTCAGTCTGAGCTCCGTTAGTGGAGGACGACTCTCGACCAGGAAACACCTCCACCTGCTGCTTCTCTGGGAGAACAACACATTACAATATGGATTTATTCATGTCTCATCTCAGTCCTCTTCTGTCTCATCTCAGTCGTTTTCTATCTCAGTCCTCTTCTGTCTCATCTCAGTCCTCTTCTATCTCAGTCCTCTTCTATCTCAGTCCTCTTCTATCTTATCTCAGTCCTCTTCTGTCTCATCTCAGTCCTCTTCTATCTCATCTCAGTCCTCTTCTATCTCATCTCAGTCCTCTTCTGTCTTATCTCAGTCCTCTTCTGTCTCATCTCAGTCCTCTTCTATCTCATCTCAGTCCTCTTCTATCTCATCTCAGTCCTCTTCTATCTCATCTCAGTCCTCTTCTATCTCAGTCCTCTTCTATCTCAGTCCTCTTCTGTCTTATCTCAGTCCTCTTCTATCTCATCTCAGTCCTCTTCTATCTCAGTCCTCTTCTATCTTATCTCAGTCCTCTTCTATCTCATCTCAGTCCTCTTCTATCTTATCTCAGTCCTCTTCTATCTCATCTCAGTCCTCTTCCATCTCATCTCAGTCCTCTTCTATTTCAGTCCTCTTCTATCTCATCTCAGTCCTCTTCTATCTCAGTCCTCTTCTATCTCATCTCAGTCCTCTTCTATTTCAGTCCTCTTCTATTTCAGTCCTCTTCTATCTCATCTCAGTCCTCTTCTATCTCATCTCAGTCCTCTTCTATTTCAGTCCTCTTCTATCTTATCTCAGTCCTCTTCTATCTCAGTCCTCTTCTATCTTATCTCAGTCCTCTTCTATCTCATCTCAGTCCTCTTCTATCTCATCTCAGTCCTCTTCTATCTCATCTCAGTCCTCTTCTATTTCAGTCCTCTTCTATCTTATCTCAGTCCTCTTGTATCTCAGTCCTTTTCTGTCTTATCTTAAGAAATCCTAACTACAAATGTGAAATCCTTTAGTCAATCTGCACTCGTCCTGTCAGCCTCCAGTTTATTCTCACAGAAATCCTAAATGTATCCCAAATGTCTCTAAATGTACCCTAAATGTCTCCTAAATGTACTCTAAATGTCTCTAAATGTACCCTAAATGTCTCCTAAATGTCTCTAAATGTATCTAAATGTACCCTAAATGTATCCTAAATGTACCCTAAATGTATCCTAAATGTATCTAAATGTATCTAAATGTATCTAAATGTATCCTAAATGTATCTAAATGTCCCTAAATGTCTCCTAAATGTATCTAAATGTCCCTAAATGTCTCTAAATGTCCCTAAATGTCTCCTAAATGTCTCCTAAATGTCCCTAAATGTCTCCGAAATGTCCCGAAATGTCTCTAAATGTCTCCTAAATGTATCTAAATGTCTCTAAATGTCCCTAAATGTATCTAAATGTCTCCTAAATGTATCTAAATGTCCCTAAATGTCTCTAAATGTCTCTAAATGTATCTAAATGTCTCTAAATGTACCCTAAATGTATCCTAAATGTACCCTAAATGTATCCTAAATGTATCTAAATGCATCTAAATGTATCCTAAATGTACCCTAAATGTATCCTAAATGTATCTAAATGCATCTAAATGTATCCTAAATGTATCCTAAATGTATCTAAATGTCCCTAAATGTCTCCTAAATGTATCTAAATGTCCCTAAATGTCTCTAAATGTCCCTAAATGTCTCCTAAATGTCTCCTAAATGTCCAGAAATGTCTCTAAATGTCTCCTAAATGTATCTAAATGTCTCTAAATGTCCCTAAATGTATCTAAATGTCTCTAAATGTCTCCTAAATGTATCTAAATGTCCCTAAATGTATCTAAATGTCCCCTAAATGTATCTAAATGTACCCTAAATGTATCCTAAATGTATCTAAATGCATCTAAATGTATCCTAAATGTCTCCTAAATGTATCTAAATGTCCCTAAATGTCTCCTAAATGTATCTAAATGTCCCTAAATGTCTCTAAATGTCCCTAAATGTCCCTAAATGTATCTAAATGTCCCTAAATGTATCTAAATGTCTCTAAATATCTCCTAAATGTATCTAAATGCATCTAAATGTATCCTAAATGTCTCCTAAATGTATCTAAATGTCCCTAAATGTCTCCTAAATGTATCTAAATGTCCCTAAATGTCTCTAAATGTCCCTAAATGTCCCTAAATGTCTCTAAATGTCCCTAAATGTATCTAAATGTCTCTAAATGTCTCCTAAATGTATCTAAATGTCCCTAAATGTATCTAAATGTCTCTAAATATCTCCTAAATGTATCTAAATGTCCCTAAATGTCCCTAAATGTATCTAAATGTCTCCTAAATGTATCTAAATGTCCCTAAATGTATCTAAATGTCTCTAAATATCTCCTAAATGTATCTAAATGTCCCTAAATGTCTCTAAATGTCCCTAAATGTCTCCTAAATGTCTCTAAATGTATCTAAATGTCTTTAAATGTATCTAAATGTCTCTAAATGTACCCTAAATGTATCCTAAATGTCTCCTAAATGTACCCTAAATGTGATCCTAAATGTACCCTAAATGTCTCCTAAATGGATGTCAGCACATAGTGAGTCTTTAAAGTTAGATTTCCCATGATGCACTGGGGAAAGTTACCTTGAGCGGTGTGTTTGGTGACGTCCCTGCTGAGCTCTCTGCTTCCCTCCCCGATGTTCTCCACCAGGATCTTCATCAGTACCGTAAGGTCTTCCTCGCCCAGACTTATCTGAGGAACACCACACTTTACTGTACCAAAAAACTGCTGTGTCACTCTGAGAAACACCACACTTTACTGTACCAAAAAACCTGAGGAACACCACACTTTACTGTACTTTACTCTGAAAATCTGCTGAGTCGCAGTTTATCTTCACTGACCAATGACAAGCAAAGAAAACAGGCTCCACCCCCTGATTATCCGCTCCCGGATTTCAAAACATGGCGGCTCGTTAGGAAACATTCTCTGATTTCAGTTTTCCCAGAATGCATTGCCAAGCTGCTTACAGAAACAATGAATGGGAAGCTGTCTGTGGACATTGACCATAACTCTAAAAAACTGCTGAGTCACAGTTTAGAAAGCAAGAAGCATGTGATACGTACATTAAGGGAGCGCAGCTCTCCCTGGACCTGGACTCCGGGGATCCTGGTGAACCAGGAAGTAGACAGGTTCCTGGTGACGGAAAGCTCCAAGTTGATAGGCTGCAGGATCTCGATGTCGAGGTGGGAGGAGTCCCGCGGAGTCAACGTGGTCCTAAAAACATCATTTAACATTTCAGGAGAGAAAATGCTATGAATGCTGAAAAGCTGAATCTCCACTGGATCTCTGGCTTAAATGGGTAAGAAGAAGGTAAGTAGTGTGGAAACATGGGACTAGTTTGAATTAGTATGAATGATATTGAAATGTTGAATAACACCAAGAACGTATCGGCTTTCTGTGGGTCATCAACACGTATTAATGCAGCTTAGAGGAACTTCCTCCTGCAAACAGGAAACACCAGAACTCACTTTATCCTTTTCACAGTTTCTATGTTTTATTCAGTCACTTTATTATCCCAAATGGGAAACTTGATATATTAATCTGTTTATCCGATGTGTTTTCTATAAAGAGTAGCGGAGGTAATCAATCTGTTTGTACTAGCGCTGCAAAGATTAATGGATTAGTTGTCAAATATTAAACTAATCCATTAACCAGCTCGAGTCATTTCTAGGGTACGGCAGTAACGAGACCGAATAAGAACGAACATTTTGGTTCCTCATTTCGGTCCCTGAAGCATCGCTGCACGGGATGCTACATTACCGTTAGCTAGTAGCTGGATTAAACAGCTAACGTTGTCGGTGTAAAGTGTGACTGTACTTCCTAGAGAGGATTCCAACACCGACAGTCTGACTGCAGCTGCCGTAGTGAAAAACACTGACGGTGCGTTCACTTGAAACTCGCCAGCCTTGTGGTGCATTCAAAGTTATTGTAAAATACCCTTTTCCCATCTGGTGCTTGTTTTTGTCGTTTACCAGCAATCACTGGTGAAATAAGTTATTATTACATTATTCATTATATGATATATATATTGATTAATCAATCATATAATTCTGACCATATCAGCAATAAACAAGCCGTTCTTTAATGTCGCCAACTGTCATTTTATGCTCCTTTTTTATATTTTATATTATATACATTATAAATATATTATATATATTTCGGTTCAGGCACCGGCACCATTTTAAAAGTATTGTTTTAGCACAGGTATAAAAAAAAAAAAAAAAGTTGTGGACATAAGACATCTGAGGACGTCATCTTGGGCTTTTTGGGAAACACTGATCTACATATTTCGGTATTTTCGGTTTTATCAGTAGTTGCAGCATTTCAAGGTTCACCAAAGTTGAGCGCAACAAACAAACATTAGATTTAGGGAGTTTGGAGTGAATCCAGCTTGTTTGTCTTGTGGTTTGGATTTTCTGCCGTCAGAGTAATGATTTCTAAAATACTAGGGTTAGGGTTAGGTTACGCTGTTTTTTGTTGTTTATCAAATTGTCAGACATAATGGGTAAATGCATATAGATTTCTGTCACATAAGGTAACTGACTCATCCTTTACTGTCCACGGACCGGTCATCCTAACTGCTGATTGGCTAGTATTTGGTTCAGAAGCCTTTACTGGTGTACTGTATGTATTGCGTGGCAGCCAGAGGTTGGATACCTGGAGAGTTTGAGCTGAGTCAGCTTGACGTTCATCTTGTCCACCACGGCGGGCAGAGAGAAGCCTTCAGCCGGCAGCAGAGAGAAGCTGTTCCCCACCGTGATCAGACCCAAGTCCATCACAAGTGCATTCTGGGAGCTGGAGGACTGGGGGATGATGATGAGCGGAGCTTTCAGCCTGATGTCCATGGACAGACGGAAACTCTTCTGTGCGAAACCACGCACGCTGGACGCCGCCTTCTCGGCCGCCTGAGCCGTGGCCGCGCTCAGAGCTTCTTTAGCGGTCTGGAAGTTATCCACGAACATCTGGAGGAAGGAATCCAGACTGAGATGACAAACACAGACACACGCGGCGAAGGCTGCGTTCCAGACACCATGTTTAGCCCGTAACTTACGACTTCAAGTCCCGACTCACGACTTGGTAGCGTTCCAGGCAAAGTCACCACAAACCCTTCTAGCTAGCGTTGGCGTTAGCTAGCAGCTACCTAACGTTGACGTTGGCTAGCACTAGCTGATACTAGCGATTTCTAGTCGGCGACATATTTTGGGCTTCATTTAATAAACATAACCTGTAGTAGTACACAATCGCATGTGTATTGTTTTGATTACAATGTACGGAATTACTTTACGTTGCCTTTTTATGTCTATTTATTTCTATTTCTCACCGTTAATCACCAGCGTCTGTACAGCATCAACAAGGGGCGCCATTGTTGTTGATGTGTGTGTCTGTATGTGTGTCTGTGTGTGTGTGTGTGTGTGTGTGTGTGTGTGTGTGTGTGTGTCTGTGTGTGTGTGTGTGTGTGTAACTGGGAGTACAATGATCCAGTACGAGTTCACGGGGAGTAAGTTCAGTTTGGCTGCCGTTCCAGGGCTCTTCCACGGGGAGAAGGTCGTGACAACACGAGTTACGGGCTGCCTGGAACGCAGCAGAAGGCTCGGAGAGAAACACCATGAGGGAGCCGATGGGAGGCGTTCACTGCCACGCCGTCATTTCTGTTTCAGAAACTCCAGATGGAGAATATGAAGCTCCGACTGACTCTAATAACATAATAAAACAACTGCATCACAAATATGTTTCTGCTTTAACATATCTGCTGGGTTTTTAGAAAACGTAGTGGGGCAGATAAGGAGGGAAATCGTTCACAAGTTGATACAAGCACCAAATTTGGTGTAGTTATCCCTCTGGGGCCAATCATTTGAAAAATAACGTTAGCCACTTGATATTTCAAAATGGCCACCATTTTCCAAGATGGCTGCCATTTCCAGCATTGGAAAATATGTATCTTGCCATATAATTTTACTCATGGGACATATTTCAAGGTTTTTACCTTTGAATCCTATGTGATTGACTATGTGGATGTCACATATATATCTATTCTGTGTTTTGAGAGTCTTTTTGTGGTATTTAGAGTAAATAATGTGAAAAAACATGCATTAAACGTGACATAATTCCAAGAAAAAATGTTTCCCTAAAAAATGTCACTTATCTGCTCCACTAGTAAGGACGAAGAACATCTTCTGAAAATAAACAGAAGATATTTATGAATCAATAATAGGAATAATAATAATCCTAAACGCAGCGACATCAGTGCTGCCTTTCCATTCATAATGTTTTGTTGTTGAAGTTTTTGAAACAAAGATGAAGTTAATTTTGAAGAAGGAAGTGATGTTACACAGGCAGAGGTCATGTGACTGTGGGGCAGTGATGATGGCCATGAGCAGCAAAGCACTGATGGAGGAAGTGAGCTCTGATAACTGGGGTTGTGCTCAGACAGAGAGACTTTAAACTTTTTAGGTTTTCGTTGCTGTTTTTCAGACCAGTGCTGTAGTACCTCAGACTCAAGATCCATCTGTCAGTTATTTATTTATTCATAAAGACAACGCACATTAAAAAACACTGAGGTTAAGGTGGACTGAAGCTGAGTTTAAGGTGGACTGAAGCTGAGTGAAGCTAAAGCGGGACGTGTGGGGCAGTAGAGAGATGCATGCTGGGAGCTGTACCTCATCAGCAGACTGAAAGCTAAAAGAAGCCTGAAAGAACAGAAGACATCAAAGACAAGACGACAAACATGAGACACAAGAAACTGTAAATAGAGAAGCACGCAACAGGAGACACAACAAACTCCAGAGCCAGGGCTAGCCCTGACCCAGGGCTGTGCATTAACACTGGGTTGCTTTTCAGCCCACAGAAAATAGAGAGCTATATGACTGTGTGGAGATAATCACTGAATTTGACTAAATGTGTATTGGATCAACATTGCTTACTATACTTTTGAACTGTGTATTTTAGGGGTGTCACGGTTCGATTTAAACTTTTCTTTTCAGCAGGGACAGCAATGGCAACACCACAAAAAGAGCCACTAACAGAAGGGAAGTTTGAAACAACCGTTTGAGTTGCTTAGAGTTTAACAAGGTGCAATTGAATGCTCCATTAGTTCAACAAGGTGCACCTGAATGCATCATGGAGTCCCGTCGGAACCCACATGGTTTGCCTTCATTGTTTGTTTCCATAACTCACTCACAGGAAGGCAAAATGTTGCCACACAGTAACTTCAGGGAAGTTCTGTTGTTTCACCATCATGTTCGACTCCGGCAGTGGTTTTCTGGAAAAGAGCCGCTGCAGGCTACCAGCCATCAGAAATGGGTTATTTGAGACCCAGACTATGGTTAACTGCTCCTCAGATCTCTGCAGGGTAAATCCAGCTAGCTAGACTATCTGTTCAATCTAAGTTTTCTGTTACATGACTAAAACTACTTTTGAACGTCCACATGTTCCACCAAAACCAGTTCCTTCCTGAGACTATTTAGCAGAGGCACCGTGGCTCCGTCCGGAGCTTAGCCCCACCCAAGATGATTGTGATTGGTTTAAAGAAATGCCAATAAACCAGAGCAGGTTTTTCTCCCATCCATGAATGCTGGGTGGACTAGCCAGACTACGGACACAGTGACTTCAGACTTGACTTGAGACTCAAGATGCAGGACTCGTGAACCATCTTTATTTTTTGGAGCTGAATGTTTTTCCCCTCCCTGTGTAACCTATAACCTTCCTAAGTAAGAGAGGACTATAGACATGTTGAGGCTCCGGCAGCTGCTGTGCAGTTCATCAGAAGCTTTGGCTTAAAAAACATCAGACCCATACAAAAACTGCTGGACATGTGGACTCCAGCTCAGAGACCAGTGAGCGTCTCTGCCAGCAGTGAGCTACAGTCTGTTGTTGTTTTCGTCAGACAAGCGCAAGTAGGCAGGTAGTGAGAGAAACAATCTCCTGGTGGAATCACAGATCCTGATTCTGATTTCAATAGTCGAAATCAAAAGCTCATTTCAATCCATTTTTCGATTAAAAATCTAAATCGTGACACCCCTAATATATATATATATATATATATATATATATATATATGTATAAATATGTATATAAAATGTATAAATATGTATATAAAGTATAGATATGTATATAAAGTATAAATATGTATATAAAGTTTAGATATGTATATGACTTATAAATATGTATATATACGTGACGAAGGATATCTATATAAGTGCATATATCCCTGTGTGATAGCTGACCAGCAGTGACATGAGGAACTTGTGCAGGTAGACGATCTGGATGCATCCCAGACGCAGTGTCAGCTTCCCGTCCGTCCTGGACGTGTCGCTGTAACCGTTGCCCAGCGTCGCCCCCGGAAACAACGAGAGTTTGAAGCTGAACACCTCCTCGCCCACGATGGACACCGCCTGCAGGGAGGAAGAATAAAACACGAGCTAGCAAAGTCTCCAAACGAGTTCTGAATCCCACTGACATCAACCAATGTGTCCCTGAGCAAGGCACTTAACCCCTAGTGCTCCAGAGACGTGCGACCTCTGACATATATATAGCAATTGTAAGTTGCTTTGGATAAAAGCATCAGCTAAATGACATGTAATGAATCACTATAATAACTGTATTCACCCAGTTTAAAGGCATGTCTCATTGGAACTACAGCTCGCGAGCCAACCTGTAAGGGGACCGAAGCTGGAAAAGTTGCATAGTATGCCTTTAAAACAGAACCAGAACTAACAGAGAATAAAGACCTTTCTGTAGACAGTTCTGGAGACTAACATATATATATAATATACCCTATCCCACTGTCTACTAACCCTTTTCATGTATACTGTGTCATTCATGTTTCTAACTCACTACCTAGACAATATTTGCACTAACTGTATATTGCTTCTTTATTATATACAGCATTTTGACAGACTGTTCATGTTTACTGTGTTATTACTGATCCACGTCACTAAGTAGACTACATCTTGCACTAACTGTATATTGACTTCATTACTTCTCAGCATTCATATAGACTATCTAGACTTAGACTTCTCTTTATTGATCCTTTTGGGATGATTCCCGCAAGGAAATTAGATTTCCAGCAGCAGATTTCAGCAATTTACAGAACATTGTATAAAAAATAAAGAGGTATAAAAAATACAGTATAGAAAAATACAGTACAAGAATAACAAACGTTTAAATATAGGGAGTAAACAAAAAGTAAACAAACAAAAAACAATAAACTATATATATATATATATAAATAAAGATAAATATATATGACTGTGTATGGCATTGTGTTATTATACAGTGACTAAATAAATGACATTTAGCATAAATTAGCAGTTAAGAGCAGTTAGAGTGTCCAGGTATGTATGTGAGTAGATTATTAAGTAATTGCACAGTGAATGAGTGAGTGGCTACCACTCCTTCCCTTCCTTCCTGTTCTGTTCTATTTATATATACTGCGTTATAACTGAACACTGAATCCGCATCACTATCTTGACCACAATTTAATTCGCACTAACTGATTCTGACTCTTTACTACTTCTCAGCATTGTTATAGATTGTCTATTTCATGTATATTATGTTATCACCATACCACTTTCGCATATCCATCGATTTACTTACACCTTGCTTTGTACCGGCTTGAACTGCCTACTTAATCTGTACCTTTGTAGCCCATTGTATTCTGTTTTCTTGCACTATGTTGATTGTGAAACTATATGTTGTCTTGTACGCTTATGCTTCTCTTGGCCAGGTCGCTGTTGTAAATGAGAACCTGTTCTCAACGGCCTACCTGGTTAAATAAAGGTTAAATAAAAAATAAAAAAGACCTTTCTGTGGACAGTTTTGGGGACAGACAGAGAATAAAGACCTTTCTGTGGACGGTTTTGGGGTGGACGTCTGTGACCACGATGTCTCGGAGGCGAGCGAACACCTCCGTCTCTTTGGCCTGCACCAACACCGACGCGTCAATCCCTGCATGAGTCACATCAGGTTCAGTTTGTAAGCCAAGGCAATTTATTAATAGAGCAAAGATTACATAAGCATAAACAAACACAGCAAATGAACAGAAAATACATTTTAAAAAACAAAACGCGGGTAGATTTAATAGACTTTAGACGTGTAGAAGTGTAGGAATGACCATCTCTAAATGAGCCCAACAGATTTAAAAGAACAAAGAGTTAGAGAATGGACCTTCTTCCCAGCAGACATGTTGACTTGTCATCGTAGGAAAAGCCCAGCTGAGATTGATCACCTTAACGGTGGCTTCAGTGAGTCAGCATGAACAATACCAGGACCTCTCCTAAGTGGAATGCAGCCATCATTAATGGTCTGAACACACCTGGGCTGTTCCTACTATGACACGTCAACATGTCTGCTGGGAAAAAGGTCTATCCGTTTCCTAAGATGGAGAAGGCTTGTCCCGCCCTACTCTGCCTCTGATTTAGCCTGGGTAAACCCTGACGAACTTCCGGCAAATTTGAGATTTGCTCTGCAAGTCAGTCTGGCGAAGAGCCCATTCAAACCCATTTCCAATGTCCCCAAAATCGAGGCACCAATCACAACCGCTGAGGAAGGCTTTACGCAACGACGATAGCGCAGTGACGGCGAGCGGCTTTTTGTTTACATTCAACATGACGGCTACCGAAGTGCAGCATCACCCGTATCGTTGGTCTGATTGGTTGAAGGACTATCCAATGGACCAAGAGGCATTTGAGCGCCGTCCGTTGGTGACGCCCCTTTGGAAATGAGCTGTCAATGAACCTTCCCCAGACCCACTCTCAGTTACAACTGAGAAGGGTCTGGTGTCAACCAGGCTACCTCGGATTGGCTACTACTCCTTGTCTTCATTGGTTGGATTGGTTAGGTTAGGGTTAAAGCGTAGCGTCCATGAGCAGCATAAGCACAAGGGGACCAGCAGTTATGAAAACCATAATAAAACTCGTAAATCATCATATTAAAGTCATTTCCAGCCTAAACTCTTTCAAAAAGAGCATCAAGGTCTGGTTACTAGAGAGGGTAGAATAGAATAGAGCAGGGGGCCAGTTACCGTTTTTATTTTTATTTATTTAAGAAGAATGTTTTTATGTTATGTCACTGATTATCACACACCCTGTAAGTGTCTTGTCCTGATGTCATGTGTTGAGGACCACAATGGAAATAAGTCCTGGACTTTATTGTGTTTTTATCCTCGATTGTATTTTATGTCTTTTCATGTGTAAGGCATTCTTGATACAATTAAATCAATCAAATCAAATCAAAATGAATCCCAGGATCCATCTTTTGTTATATATCACTGTTATGTGACCCAGATACGCAGGTTCACAGCCTACGAAGTATATCACACCTCTTTATTATCATAAAACATTGTATTTTTTTCTTAAATGAACAAAAAAAATTAAAATAGAATCTGTATTCCTGTCAATAAAAAGCGTGTTTAATATCTCTGGCTTTAGACGGCTACAGCCCAGGATGCTTGGAGTTGCTGTGACAACAAGTGACAGCTGCCACTAGCATAGCTTTAGCTCAACAGTCGACCAATCATCACTTATATAATTACAATTTGGCACATCTACACAAAATCAACAATTAACATCAACAGTCATACCCCTTAGGACCTGAGCTAATGTCAGCTAACAAGTTGTTCTGTACAGATAAGAAAAATAAAAGCACAAATCCCCGTAGAACTACGTTAGCATAATGCTAACGAATGACGGCCATCTCCGCTACAGTGCCGTCATTTCACGTAACGTTAACAATTAAACAAAGCACCATAGTAGATTAAACAACACAGACGGACTAACTACATTACTTAAACACATGTAAAGGTGCTTCATGGATTTTTAATGTCGAAAGCCGACTGGACTTGCAACTGTGGGCGGGGCTTCCTCTGGTGGGAATCCACAGTATCACAGGCTAGCTAACGTTAGCTAACGTTAGTGTTAGGTGATGCTATGCCGGTATTGCAGATGGATCCAAACAATAGTGTGACCATCTCATAAAAAAATGCTCTAATGCTTTAATTGTGGTTATACAAAATAACCGCGGTTATTTCAAATAATTGCGGTTAGACAATTATTTAATAATTGTTACAGGCCTAGTATAAAGTGTTTAAAAAGAGATTAAAGGAGCCACTGGACAGGACAAGGGGTTAGCCATGAGGAGTGAGATTGGTTGGGTTAGGATAGGAATACCAGAGTAAGCCAATCAGAGGCAGAGTAGGGCGGTACATGCCTTCCCCTTCATGGGAAACATTAGGTGTTAGTGTTGGATAGTTAGATGGTCAGATCTCAAGAGTTCTGGGAGTTTGTTCCAGATCTGTGGGGCTCAGAAACTGAAAGCTGCTCCTTTAGTTTGTATGAAAACCTGTTTCTGTACCTTGGACTCTGATGTCGGCGATGCTGCAGCAATCGTCACAAACCTCCACGTGGAAACAGCCCAACACGGCGAACATCTTGAAGCTGACCACGCCGCCATCTTTGGCTCCTTTAGACACTGCAGAGAGAGACAAACACTTCCTGTCAGACACTGAACATCAGACAACTGTGAGCAGACTCACCTGGACTCACCTGTCTGGCCCGGCCTGGCCTTCTCCACCTGTCGTCTGCTGTCTCGGTCGCCAGCAGCGGCGAGCTGTGGCGGCACGGCACCGCTCAGGTAGCTGATGGTCGACAGCAGAGCTTTAGTGTGAAGGAGGAAGTCCAGAGAGGAAAACTCCACCTGAAACACACAAATATAACCACGTCACGTCAGATCCAAACACTGAGGAAGTGCAGTGATCTAATTAGGGCTGTCAGCATTAACACGTTAATCGCGATGCGATTAAGGGCCGAGCATAATGCGTTAATTTTTTTTAATCGTATTAATCGCATGCCGCCATTTATTAATTTATTTTCACTTCACTCGGCTTTGCGTCGTGCCTAACAGGCTACTATTTTGCCATACTTCCTCGTAACACATCCTGCTGCTGCAGGAATAGCAACGCGGATTTCAGTGCCTCATTCTGGAGCCACTGATATGTCTGCTCTTCTCTCTGATGCTCTGAAACAGATGATACAGGAAACACAAACATCGCTGCACATGACGCTAGTTAACACTATACTCAACAGCAGCTAACGTTAGCCTACTGCTAGCTAGTAGCTGGATTAAACACGTTTAAAATGCTGACAGCTAACTCTAAACGGTGTAAAGTTTGACTGTTTTACCGTAGAGGATTCCGACACCGGGATATAACAATCTGCAGCTGCTGTTGTCGGAAAAACACAGACGGTGCGTTCAATGAAACTGGTAATTTACAGCCTCGTGGTGCATTCAAAGTTATTGTTAAATGACCCATCTGGTGGTTGTTTTTGTCGTTCAACAGCTAATTACTAGTGAAATAAGTTATTGTTATACATTATTATTAAACATTTAATTTTGACGATATGGCCTTAGCAATAAACAAGCCGTTCTTTAATGTCACCAACTGTTCAGTACCCTTCTTTTTTTAACTTTCTTAAAAAGTATCGGTTCAGGCACCGTTAAGGCACCGGTACCGTTTTAAAAGTACCGCTTTAGCACCGGTATCCAAACCAAATAATACCCAACCCTAATATTGACTCTAGATTCAAATGTGTACACTAGACTAGATTAAATATATAATAAACAAATACAAATCTTAAAATCAAGTTCATGAAGTCACTTTCTTTGCATTCATTTGATTCCCAATCAAGATCCACTGGTAAGAATGGCTTTCCATTGTTAATATGGACTTAAAAACAGTTCTGAAATGCAAAATAATAGAATTTTAATCATGTCATAAAACATGCGATTAATCATGATTAACTATAGAAATTTAACGATTAATCGCGATTAAGACAATTTAATCGTTTCACAGCCCTAGATCTAATCAATGATTGGATGTGCCAGAACTTTCTGAAATTAATCAAAGACAAAAGGGAGGTAATTGTTATTAACTTGACTGTTTTTTGCCGTAATAAAAGGCTTTGAATCCAGAAGAGACGATGTAACTAGTCAATACTTTTGACCTCTTTCTGTCACCATGAGGACTGACACCATGTTAACTGGTCCTGAAGGTGGCGCTAGAGGAAAGCTCACAGAGTAAATAAAAACAAATGGTCATCCTCTGGGCGCCCGGATAGCTCAGTTGGTAGAGCGGGCGCCCATATATAGAGGTTTACTCCTCGACGCAGCAGGCGTTGGTTCGACTCCGACCTGCGGCCCTTTGCTGCATGTCATTCCCTCTCTCTCTCCCCTTTCATTTCTTCAGCTGTCCTGTCAATAAAGGCCTAAAAATGCCCAAAAAATAATCTAAAAAAAAAAGGTCATCCTGTGGGGAGCTGGAATATTATAATTAGATAATTTCTTTTCAATCTGCACATTAGATTTAGATTTTTCCTGATTAGATCTGAAATTATTCACCGTTCTTATACTCTGAACATCTTCATCTTCAAGATTATGGAAGACAACAAAATAAGTTACCATATTATGCAGACGACACATGCATTTACAAAACCAAATCACCAGGGGACTATTGTCAGATCCAAACGCTGAGTTA
>NC_050175.1:46414757-46442257 GCF_008315115.2 Sander lucioperca | reverse complement strand
GGGACACATTGATTGATGTATTGCAGTGGGAATCGAACCCGGATCTCCCACACCAAAGGCATGTGTCATATCCACTGCGCCATCACCACCCCCATATATCTCTAAATATCTCCAACATCTCCTCAGATATATCTCTAAATATCTCCAACATCTCCTCAAACTTCTCTCCATCACTCCTCTCTAAACATCTCCTCAGACTTCTCCAGAAACTCCCTCACCATTCCCGTTCAATTTTCTAAAATGGTGGCTATCACTCGCCCTGTAACTCTGCTGAATGTTTCTAACACTACCCCTAACTCCCCGTACCTCCTTTTCACTCCTCCTAATCTTCCCCTCTCCATCTTCTTTTCTTCGTTACTCTCCTAAACTCACTGATTGAACTCTAACTTGGTACAAACTGCTCAGAATGACAGTTCTAGTTACTGGTTGGACTGGTTGTGTGTACCTTGTCTGTGGGGGTGGAGGGGGGGGAGCCCATGTTGGGCAGTGGGATGCTGTCGACCAGCTCTAGAACGCTGTGGATCTTCTGGTCCGAGATCTTAACGTAGAGCAGCGGCAGCTCCCCTGACACCTTGAACCTGCAGCCCAGACACACCAGATTAGGACATGGTTTAGGTCTGTCAGCACAGGGACTATGGACATGTGTCCCCAGGTGAGAGGCCTACCTGGGCATGCGGGCGTCCTTCTCCACCATACATTTAGCCAGCTGCACGGTGAAGTCCATCGGCTGGAGGATGTGCTGGACAGACAAACCCTGCAGCCGAGCGGACTTCCACCCCTCGCCTGGAATCATTTCATAAAACAGCTGTGGAGTTATTATTACTGACCTGGAATCATTCACCACTCATTTCATCAAACATGGACTTCCAGGTGTGTGTGTGTGTGTGTGTGTGTGTGTGTGTGTGTGTGTGTGTGTGTGTGTCTGTGTGTGCGTGTGTGTGTGTGTCTGTGTGTGTCTGTGTGTGTGTGTGTGTGTGTGTGTGTGTGTGTGTGTGTGTGTGCGTGTGTGTGTGTGTGTGTGTGTGTGTGTGTCTGTGTCTGTCTGTGTGTGTCTGTGTGTCAGTGTGTCTGTGTGTGTGCGTGCGTGTGTCTGTGTGTGTGTGTGTGTGTGTGTGTGTGTGTGTGTGCGTGTGTGTCTGTGTGTCAGTGTGTCTGTGTGTGTGCGTGTGTGTCTATGCGTGCGTGCGTACCTGATTTGCTGTAGAGCACCTGGACTCGTCGTAGCTCCACGTTGTATCTCTCGTAGGCTCGATCCATGATCTCCTCCAGAGAGGAGGAGGGAGAAGACGGACCGCTCTGCTCCACACTGTTCAACTAGAGACACACACAACACACACACACACAATGTTCAACTAGAGACACACAACACACACAAACACACACACACACACACCATAATCCCCCAGCATCTGGTTAACAAACTGAGCCCACTGGGGATGAATACACCCCTCCAGAACTGGATTCTTGATTTCCTGACGAACAGGCCTCTGGTTGTACGAGTGGGGGCTAATTCCTCATCTACCACCTCATTGAGTACCGGCTCACCCCAGGGGTGCGTCTTGAGCCCTCTGCTATACACTCTTATGACCCATGACTGCTGTGCAAAACTCAACACCAATCACATCATTAAATATGCTGATGACACAACAGTGGTGGGTCTCATCCAGGGCAGTGATGAGGGCAATTATAGGGAGGAGGTGAAACTCTTCACAGAATGGTGCCAAAACAACAATCTGATCCTGAATGTTGAGAAAACCAAAGAGTTGTTGATCGACTTCAGGAGAAATCGGCCTACACACATACCGGTCCACATTAACAGCGCTGCAGTGGAGACTGTGGAGCACATGAAGTTTCTAGGGGTTCATATGTCGAACCACCTGTCCTGGTCCCTGCATACCTCCACCCCCATAAAAAACGCCAACCAACGCCTGCACTTCTTAAGAAGACTGAAAAAGGCCCATTTCAACCCAACAGTCCTCACTACCGTCTACAGGGGAACTATTGAGAGTGTGCTAACAAGCAACATCTCCCTCTGGCATGAGAGTAGCAGCGCCTCAGAGAAAAGGGCGCTGAGGAGGGTGGTAAGGTCAGCTGAGAGAATCATTGGGGTAACGCTGCCACCTATTGAGAACCTGGCCAAACAACGGGGCCTTTCAAGGGCACAGAAAATCATCAAGGACTCTACACACCCCTGCCACAGTCTGTTCTCTCTCCTGCCCTCAGGCAGGCGGTATCGCAGCCTAAGGAGTAACTTAGCTAACTGTAGTAACTGCAATCAGACTGTTGAACAGCACCACACTGTGAAGTGAGACAGTGTGGGATATACAGTATGAGTGCATATTATATATGTATATGTATGGGTATGTGTGGGATATGAGTATACACATGAGGATTTCTATATCCCTCATATATGAGGGATATAGAAGTCCTCCTTTTTTTATGGTGGTCCAATGCAACGTAATTTCGTTCTATACTGCACTTTCTTAAGTGTTTTTTGGAATGACAATAAAAATAATCTTGAATCTTGTTCAACTAGAAACACACACACACACACACACACACACACAGACACACACACACACACACAGACACACACACACAGACACACACACACACACACACACACACACACACACACACACACACACACACACACACACACACACATACACACAGACACAGACACACAGACACACACACACACAGAAGAAAAGGTCTGAACCGACCTGTAAGCTGCCGAAGTCCACGAGGATGAGGTCCGACGTGTTGCTATAGAAACCAGACTTTGGGATGAGCAGGTAGGACGGCTTCAGATCGATCCTCAGGTCCAAAACCTTCCTGGTCTCAATGATGTGAGACAGACCTGAAGACACAGCAGACAGTCACCTTCTCTAGACCACCAGACCCCCATCTCCTCTAGACCACCATACCCCCATCTCCTCTAGACCACCAGACATCCATCTCTAGACCACTAGACCCCCATCTCCTCTAGACCACCAGACATCCATCTCCTCTAGACCACCAGACAGTCACCTTCTCTAGACCACCAGACCCCCATCTCTTCTAGACCACCAGACCACCATCTCCTCTAGACCACCAGACAGTCACCTTCTCTAGACCACCAGACCACCATCTCCTCTAGACCACCAGTCACCTTCTCTAGACCACCAGACCCCCATCTCTTCTAGACCACCAGACAGTCACCTTCTCTAGACCACCAGACCACCATCTCCTCTAGACCACCAGTCACCTTCTCTAGACCACCAGACCCCCATCTCCTCTAGACCACCAGACAGTCACCTTCTCTAGACCACCAGACCACCATCTCCTCTAGACCACCATATTCTCTATACCACCAGACCCCCATCTCCTCTAGACCACCAGACCACCATCTCCTCTAGACCACCAGACAGTCACCTTCTCTAGACCACCAGACCACCATCTCCTCTAGACCACCAGACCCCCATCTCTTCTAGACCACCAGACATCCATCTCCTCTAGACCACCAGACAGTCACCTTCTCTAGACCACCAGACCCCCATCTCTTCTAGACCACCAGACCACCATCTCCTCTAGACCACCAGACAGTCACCTTCTCTAGACCACCAGACAGTCACCTTCTCTAGACCACCATCTTCTCTAGACCACCAGACATCCATCTCCTCTAGACCACCAGACATTCATCTTATATAGACCACCAGACCACCATCTCTTCTAGACCACCAGACATCCATCTCCTCTAGACCACCAGACATCCATCTCCTATAGACCACCAGACATCCATCTCCTCTAGAGACCACCAGACAACCATCTCCCTTCATTAATCATAGACTGGCCCCTACTGGGTTCAGGTCTTCATTATTCATAGACTGGCCCCTACTGGGTCCAGGTCTTCGTTAATCATAGACTGGCCCATACTGGGTCCAGGTCTTCGTTAATCATAGACTGGCCCCTACTGGGTTCAGGTCTTCATTATTCATAGACTGGCCCCTACTGGGTCCAGGTCTTCGTTAATCATAGACTGGCCCCCTTTTAAACAGCTGTTGATGTGTGATGATGAAACGGACCTGTGGCAGTCTTCTCTTTGAACTCCTCCAGTTTGGAGAGCGTGGCCGAGGTCAGGACCTCCAGATCCAAACCTTTCCCCGTCTGGAAGAAGTCGGCCATGCTGTTCACCGTCAGCTGGAGGACAGACAGCAGGAAGTCACATTACACACACAGACACAGCCTCAATCACTGATTGGTTACACTCTGTCTCCAGGAGAACAGACAGAACAGACAGAGAAAAGAGAGAAAAGACAGAACAGACACAGAACAGAGGACAGAGAACAGACAGAATAGACAGAACAGACAGAACAGACAGAGAACAGACAGAACAGAGAACAGACAGAGAACAGACAGAGAACAGACAGAGAACAGACAGAGAACAAACAGAGAACAGACAGAGAACAGACAGAACAGTCAGAGAACAGACAGAACAGACAGAGAACAGACAGAACAGACAGAACAGACAGAACAGACAGAACAGACAGAGAACAGACAGAACAGACAGAACAGACAGAACAGTCAGAGAACAGACAGAACAGTCAGAGAACAGACAAAACAGACAGAGAACAGACAGAGAACAGACAGAACAGACAGAGAACAAACAGAGAACAGACAGAGAACAGACAGAACAGTCAGAGAACAGACAGAACAGACAGAGAACAGACAGAGAACAGACAGAACAGACAGAACAGACAGAGAACAAACAGAACAGACAGAACAGACAGAGAACAGACAGAGAACAGACAGAACAGACAGAACAGTCAGAGAACAGACAGAACAGACAGAGAACAGACAGAGAACAGTCAGAGAACAGACAGAACAGACGACAGAACAGACAGAACAGACAGAGAATGTGGCGTGTTTACGGCGTCGTAGGCGATCTCAACGGGCTGCGAGTGGACTCGGAGCAGCTGGTCAGCGGCGCTCTCCTCGGGGTTGACCTCAAACACCACGCTGAGCAGAGAAGAAGAAGAGTCTCCCAGAGAGGCGATGAGCGTCGGGACCGCCCCCTGCTGCTGTAACCCGGTAACCAGCCAGTGCTCCAAGGCCAGCTCCACCCTGCAACACACACGCTGCTGTAACCACGGTAACAAAAACACGCTAGCACTAGCTGTTACTAGCGATTTCAAGTCTGCGACATATTTTGGGCTTCATTTAATAAACATAACCCGTAGTAGTACATAATCATATGTGTATTATTTTGATTACAATGTGCAGAATTACTTTATGTTGCCTATTTATGTCTATTTCTCACCGTTAATCACCGGATCTGTACAGCATCAACAGGGGGCGCCATTGTGGTTTATCTGTGTGTGTGTGTGTGTGTGTGTGTGTGTATCTAGTTGAACAGTGTGTGTGTGTGCCTGACCCCCGCCCGGCTCCACCACTGACCTTACGGCCTGTGCTCCCGGTCTCTGAGAGATTTTGGTGCTCAGGTCGATCATCTGGATCTTCAGGATCTCCGGGACGTCCTGCTGCTCTCTGACCGTTACCGAAGTCCTGAACAGCTGAAAGGTAACCACGACAGCCACATACTGCACACACACACACACACACACACACACACAGACACTGGTTAGTGTTAGTGGTACTAACTAACCTGTCTGGTTAGTGTTAGTGTTACTAACTAACCTGTCTGGTTAGTGTTAGTAATACTAACTGACCTGTCTGGTTAGTGTTAGTGTTACTAACTGACCTGTCTGGTTAGTGTTAGTAATACTAACTGACCTGTCTGGTTAGTGTTAGTGTTACTAACTGACCTGTCTGGTTAGTGTTAGTAATACTAACTGACCTGTCTGGTTAGTGTTAGTGGTACTAACTGACCTGTCAGGTTAGTGTTAGTGGTACTAACTGACCTGTCTGGTTAGTGTTAGTAATACTAACTAACCTGTCTGGTTAGTGTTAGTGGTACTAACTGACCTGTCTGGTTAGGGTTAGTGGTACTAACTAACCTGTTTGGGCAGAGTGAGGTTGTGTGAGCTGCCGCTGTAGCCGATGGCCGTGTAGAGTTTCTCTTTCTCCGCGGCCGTCATCAGATCATCCAACCCCGAACCTGAACCCCCCAGAGACCCAAATCTTCAGTCCACATCTTCAGGGAACATACAGGGAACATCCAGACTCTATGACACCTCTAAAAGACTAACGTACCCTGAACCTGAACCCCCCAGAGACCCACATGCTGTATGTCTGAGGAGTTCAGTGGTGAAACAGCAAGATAACCTCATGGGCCTAATGACACATAATGGCTGAACCTTCCTCGGCCATGGGAACAACATGTCGCAGCTCTTAATTTAGGAAGTGTTTCCCCCTCTAAATGAAGAAGTTCAACTGTTTTCACTTACTCTCCGTCTCCTGGTTCTCCTCTGGCTCCTGCTCCTCCTTCTTGGTCTTTTTACCAAAGAAGCCGCTGAAGAATCCTCCTCCTCCCTGTTTCTGCACCGCTGCCTTCTTCTTTACCAACTTCTGTCCCGACCGGATCACCTGGAACAACAACAACAACAACAACAATAATAATAATAATAATAATAACAATAACAATAATAGTAATAACAATAATAATAATAATAATAATAATAATAATAATAATAATAATAATAATAACAATAACAATAACAATAATAATAATAATAATAATAATAATGGTTACATCTCGGCTGCGGCTAGATATATTATAATGACAATAAAGGCTTCTTATCTTTTTTAAAGATAATTTCTTGGGCTTTTTCCGCCTTTATTTTGAAAGGACAGCTAGGTGAGAAAGGTGAGAGAGAGGGGGGAAGACATGCAGGAAATTGTCACAGGTCGGATTCGAACCCTGGACCTCTGCGTCGAGGCATCAACCTCTCAGTATATGTGCGCCTGCTCTACCCACTGAGCCAGCCCGGCCACAAAGGCTTCTTATCTTATCTATCGCCTCGTTACAGCAAATATGATATCTTTCTTCATGTAAAGACCAGAGATAAAATCAGTCAACAGAGGGAGGAAGAGGGGCAGAGAAGAAAAGGGAGGAAGGAAGGGAGAAAGGGAAAGATAGAGAAAGGAAAGGAGAGGAAGGAAGAGAGAAAAGGGAGAGAGGGAAAGATGAAGGAAGGAAAGGAGAGTTCCCTGGTTGTCGCTAGAAGGGATACAGCTACAGCCAGAAGTTACGCAAAAACATAAAAAGATAGTTTACCTCCATCTGGGCCTGCTGGCGGGTCAGAGTGATGTTGAAGACGTCCAGAACTTTCTCCAGATCCTGGAGACACACACACGGTCAGCATGTCAGACACACACACACACACACACACACACACACACACACACACACGGTCAGCACGTCAGACACACACACATTCCTAACAAGTTAGTTTAGTGTATTTTGAACATCTGAGCGCCAGCGGAGCACCTGGATGTGTTTCTCCGTGTCGGGGCTGGGCTTGTTGTGACTCAGCAGTTTGTCCCTGTAGGCCGTCCTGTAGGCCTTCAGGTTCTCTCGGTGACGCCTGATGTTGGACCAGCACCACATCTGGCTGGAGCGCCGGACCTGCACCTCCAGGACGCTGTTATAGCCGTACCTCCACCTGGCAGAAGCAGAGAAAACAAACACACCCACACTGTTACAGCCGTGCATTCACCTGGCAGAGAAAACAAACACACCCAAAGTGTTACTGCAGTTGAAAAAAGCCACGGAAAAAGCTCGACTCAAAACAAGCATCTCAAGCGTCCAAAACAGTTTCAGATCCTTCAGAGCCTCTGAACACCCACACAGGTGTTTTCAGGTATTCTGGCTGATTGGACTCTGCTCAGGTTGATGGGTACATATTAGGTCACTCTTTCTACCAATAAGAATGATAAAGCTGTCATTTGTCCCGCCCTAAGGTGCAACAAAGCTAACGAGAGACTCAGGAAGATGTCAATCAATCAGTCTAAACACACCCACTGTCCTGGGAAGATATCCAATCAGTCTAAACACACCCACTGTCCTGGGACTATATCCAATAAGCCTAAACACACCCACTGTCCTGGGACTATATCCAATCAGTCTAAACACACCCACTGTCCTGGGACTATATCCAATCAGTCTAAACACACCCACTGTCCTGGGACTATATCCAATCAGTCTAAACACACCCACTGTCCTGGGACTATATCCAATCAGCCTAAACACACCCACTGTCCTGGGACTATATCCAATCAGTCTAAACACACCCACTGTCCTGGGACTATATCCAATCAGTCTAAACACACCCACTGTCCTGGGACTATATCCAATCAGTCTAAACACACCCACTTTCCTGGGACTATATCCAATCAGCCTAAACACACCCACTGTCCTGGGAAGATATCCAATCAGTCTAAACACACCCACTGTCCTGGGACTATATCCAATCAGTCTAAACACACCCACTGTCCTCGGACTATATCCAATCAGTCTAAACGCACCCACTGTCCTCGGACTATATCCAATCAGTCTAAACACACCCACTGTCCTGGGACTATATCCAATCAGTCTAAGCACACCCACTGTCCTGGGACTATATCCAATCAGTCTAAACACACCCACTGTCCTGGGAAGATATCCAATCAGTCTAAACACACCCACTGTCCTGGAACTATATCCAATCAGCCTAAACACACCCACTGTCCTGGGACTGTATCCAATCAGACTAAACACACCCACTGTCCTGGGACTATATCCAATCAGTCTAAACACACCCACTGTCCTGGGAAGATATCCAATCAGTCTAAACACACCCACTGTCCTGGGACTATATCCAATCAGTCTAAACACACCCACTGTCCTGGGACTATATCCAATCAGCCTAAACACACTCACTGTCCTGGGAAGATATCCAATCAGCCTAAACACACCCACTGTCCTCGGATTATATCCAATCAGTCTAAACACACCCACTGTCCTCGGACTATATCCAATCAGTCTAAACACACCCACTGTCCTGGGACTATATCCAATCAGTCTAAGCACACCCACTGTCCTGGGACTATATCCAATCAGTCTAAACACACCCACTGTCCTGGGAAGATATCCAATCAGTCTAAACACACCCACTGTCCTCGGATTATATCCAATCAGTCTAAACACACCCACTGTCCTGGGACTATATCCAATCAGTCTAAACACACCCACTGTCCTGGGACTATATCCAATCAGTCTAAACACACCCACTGTCCTGGGACTATATCCAATCAGTCTAAACACACCCACTGTCCTGGGACTATATCCAATCAGTCTAAACACACCCACTGTCCTGGGAAGATATCCAATCAGTCTAAACACACCCACTGTCCTGGGACTATATCCAATCAGCCTAAACACACTCACTGTCCTGGGAAGATATCCAATCAGCCTAAAAACACCCACTGTCTTCGGATTATATCCAATCAGTCTAAACGCACCCACTGTCCTCGGACTATATCCAATCAGTCTAAACACACCCACTGTCCTGGGACTATATCCAATCAGTCTAAGCACACCCACTGTCCTGGGACTATATCCAATCAGTCTAAACACACCCACTGTCCTGGGAAGATATCCAATCAGTCTAAACACACCCACTGTCCTGGAACTATATCCAATCAGCCTAAACACACCCACTGTCCTGGGACTATATCCAATCAGACTAAACACACCCACTGTCCTGGGACTATATCCAATCAGTCTAAACACACCCACTGTCCTGGGAAGATATCCAATCAGTCTAAACACACCCACTGTCCTGGGACTATATCCAATCAGTCTAAACACACCCACTGTCCTGGGACTATATCCAATCAGCCTAAACACACTCACTGTCCTGGGAAGATATCCAATCAGCCTAAACACACCCACTGTCCTCGGATTATATCCAATCAGTCTAAACACACCCACTGTCCTCGGACTATATCCAATCAGTCTAAACACACCCACTGTCCTGGGACTATATCCAATCAGTCTAAACACACCCACTGTCCTGGGAAGATATCCAATCAGTCTCATTGACTGAAAGTATGGGTGTTGGGTATGGGTGTTCAGGGCTTTAAATGTAATGTATTATTATTATTATTATTATTATTATTATGAAGGTGTGTGTTGACTGACCAGAGTTTGGCGTTGCGGTGGACGGGGGAGTCCGGCCTGAACTTCCTGTAGGGGGCGTTCTTCACCATACAATCCACCGCCTCCAGCAGCTCCACCAAGCTCAGGTACTGGAACACAACACAATATATTATATATGATAAACTATACATAAAATATATAATATACTATATATATAATATATGATAAACTATATACTATATATAAAAAAAAAAATATATATATATATATATATATATATATATATATATATATATATATATAATATCATAACAGTTATTATTATCACCAACAGACAGATTAAAGACCACACAATATACACTGTTTGACCTGTCTGTCTGACCTGTTTCCCTCCCTCCCTGTCTCTCTACCTGTCTGTCTGACCTGTCTCCCTGTCTGTCTGACCTGTCTCTCTACCTGTCTGACTGACCTGTGGTTTGGTGATCTCTATGCCGATGTTCTGGACCTCCAGGTGAAGCTTAGCTTTGGGACTCTTGAGCTCCAGATCAGCCGACGGGTTGATGCACATTCTGGCCGAGGCGAAGATCGGCTTGAAGACTGAATCAGAGAGAAGAGGATTATCTTCTGTTGTTATATCTGCACTCACCAAACTATACGTCTTTAGTTAGAGAGTTCATAAACTGGAATAAACTGGTTTACGTGACATATAAACTGGAAGAAACTGGAGTAAGCATATAGAACTTGATGAACCTACTGTACTGATAGTGAGGAAGCTCCTGATCTTTGCTACTGATCCCAGACTTCAGCTGATCCTGGAGGGGTGGGGGAGGGGGAGGGGGAGGAGGAGGATGAAGAGAAGGAGGAGGAGGATGAGGGGGGAGGGGGGGAGGGGTAGGAGGATGAGGAGGAGGAAGAGGAGTGGATTTAATTAGGAAGAATGGATTGACTGGTTTGTTTGCTGTGACTCTGATCAGGTTGTTTCCACTCACCACGATGTTTTCCCACGATCCTTTATAGAAGATGGGACTGTTGACGTTCCAGTAGGCACAGAGGCACTCCAGACGCCCCAGCTGACACACACACACACACACACACACAGAGAGACACACAGACACACACACACAGACACACACACACACACACACAGACACACACACACAGAGACACACAGACACACACACACACACACACAGACACAAGTCAAAAACTGAGTGAGAAACGAACCAATCAAAGAACAAAACTCGGGGACAAAAACATTCAACTTCAGGTTTAACTAGGGCTGTCAGCGTTAACACGTTAATCACGATGCAATTAAGGGCCGACGTGATGCGATTCATTTTTTTTAAATCGCATTAATTGCATGCCGGCATTTATTAATTTATGTTCCACTGCACTGGGCTTGGCGTGGTCCTAACAGGCTACTATTTTGACCCTTTGCAGCACCGTTACTTCTCATCAAGCTGCCACTTCCTCCTAACACTTCCTGCTGCTGCTGCTGCAGCATGATGGAGAAACACAGCAGCAATAACTCTGAATGGAGATTTTTATTTTCAGAAACTCCCAGACGGCTCGTAGACAAGTCAAAGCCATATGCACGTTGTGTAAAGCTGAATTAAAATATCACCGAAGCACGTCAAGCTTGAGCTACCACCTATGGAGCTAAGCATACAGTTCAGTTAACATGATGCTACCGCTAGCATGCTACTTGCCGACCTGTGAATGAAACCAAATCCCCAAAAATTGCTACAGCTCTTGTGAAACGGGTGGCAACTAACTGCAGACCTGTCAGCATCATAGAGGACTCGGGTCTTAAAGACGTACTACGGTTGGCCTGTCTCGATGCCGTCGAGGGGGACAGTAGTTTTCACGGACACACAGTCTCATTAACCGGTGATCACTGGACGTCAGTGAGGAATCAACATTATTTAGGAGTTACTAAACACTAGATTGACTCTGGTAAGGAGAGGGATTTTTAGTTTTTTAGTTAGGTACTTGGAGGAATTGTGCAGTAATGACAGATTCACACATTTTTCTTTTGTTTACAGTAAATAAATAATTACAAATCTTAAAATCAAGTTCATAAGTAACTTTCTTTGCATTAATTTCATTCCCAATCAAGATCCACTGGTAAGAATGGCTTTTGATTGTTAATATGGACTTAAAAACTGTTCTGAAATGCAAAATAATAGAATTTTAATCATATTATTAAATATGCGATTAATCACGATTAACTATAGAAATTCAGCGATTAATCGCGATTAAAAAAAAAATTAATCGTTTGACAGCCCTAGTTTAAAGTGAAGAACATCCTCCAGCCAATAAGACAAGTCTGATAAACTCCCCCCATCCTCCAGCCAATGAGATGATTCTAATAAACTCCCCCCATCCTCCAGCCAATGAGATGAGTCTAATAAACTCCCCCCATCCTCCAGCCAATAAGACAAGTCTGATAAACTCCCCCCATCCTCCAGCCAATGAGACGAGTCTGATAAACTCCTCCCATCCTCCAGCCAATGAGATGAGTCTAATAAACTCCCCCCATCCTCCAGCCAATGAGATGAGTCTAATAAACTCCCCCCATCCTCCAGCCAATGAGACGAGTCTGATAAACTCCCCCCATCCTCCAGCCAATGAGACAAGTCTTTCCTCCCCTCTAACTCATTAGTTCCAGCATCATTCTGACCTATATTTAGGTCTGTAGAGGTGGAGCCCTCTAGTGGTCGTAGTAGTTCTGACCTATATTTAGGTCTGTAGTGGAGCCCTCTAGTGGTCGTAGTAGTTCTGACCTATATTTAGGTCTGTAGAGGTGGAGCCCTCTAGTGGTTGTAGTAGTTCTGACCTATATTTAGGTCTGTAGTGGTGGAGCCCTCTAGTGGTCGTAGTATTTCTGACCTATATTTAGGTCTGTAGTGGTGGAGCCCTCTAGTGGTCGTAGTAGTTCTGACCTATATTTAGGTCTGTAGAGGTGGAGCCCTCTAGTGGTCGTAGTAGTTCTGACCTATATTTAGGTCTGTAGAGGTGGAGCCCTCTAGTGGTCGTAGTAGTTCTGACCTATATTTAGGTCTGTAGTGGAGCCCTCTAGTGGTCGTAGTAGTTCTGACCTATATTTAGGTCTGTAGTGGAGCCCTCTAGTGGTCGTAGTAGTTCTGACCTATATTTAGGTCTGTAGTGGTGGAGCCCTCTAGTGGTCGTAGTAGTTCTGACCTATATTTAGGTCTGTAGAGGTGGAGCCCTCTAGTGGTCGTAGTAGTTCTGACCTATATTTAGGTCTGTAGTGGTGGAGCCCTCTAGTGGTCGTAGTAGTTTTGACCTATATTTAGGTCTGTAGTGGAGCCCTCTAGTGGTCGTAGTAGTTCTGACCTATATTTAGGTCTGTAGTGGTGGAGCCCTCTAGTGGTCGTAGTAGTTCTGACCTATATTTAGGTCTGTAGAGGTGGAGCCCTCTAGTGGTCGTAGTAGTTCTGACCTATATTTAGGTCTGTAGTGGTGGAGCCCTCTAGTGGTCGTAGTAGTTCTGACCTATATTTAGGTCTGTAGTGGAGCCCTCTAGTGGTCGTAGTAGTTCTGACCTATATTTAGGTCTGTAGAGGTGGAGCCCTCTAGTGGTCGTAGTAGTATGTCCTTCTTTCAAACATCCCTGAAACTGGCCCTCCGCTGGTACTTCTGGGCGACTTCAACATCCAGACAGAGAAGTTAGCTGCCTTTTCTCACCTTCTCTCTTCTTTTGCCCTCTCACTCTCTCCTTCACCACCCACTCACAAAGCTGGCAACCACTTAGATCTCATATTAACCAGAAACTGCTCTACAGCCAACCTCACTGTTACTCCACTCCATACCTCAGACCATTTCTTCATCTCTTACTCTCTCCCGCTCTCCCAAGCTCACAACCATATCTCAAGAGACACCATACCTGTCCGCCGTAATATTCGTTCACTCTCTCCTTCTTCTCTGGCGGCATGTACTTTATCAACCCTCCCTCCATCCGACTCTTTCTTACTCATGTCTCCCAATGATGCCACAGACAGTCTCTTCTCTACTCTATCCTCCTCTCTCGACTCTCTCTGCCCTCTTACTTCACGACAGGCTCGCAAATCCTCCCCAGCTCCGTGGTTATCTAACTCAGTACGTGCTGAAAGATCAACTATACGGGCAGCGGAAAGGAAAACACCCAGATGATCTGCTTACCTATCAGTCTCTTCTTTCCTCCTTCGCTGCCTCTATTTCTGCAGCCAAAAGCTCTTTTTATCAAACCAAAATTGAATCCTCTTTCTCGAACCCCAAAAAACTTTTTTCCATCTTCTCTAACCTCCTAGATTCCCCCAGTCCACCTCCTCCCTCATCCCTCCTACCAACTCACTTTGTCAACTACTTTGTAAAAAAGATAGATGACATACGCTCTTCATTCTCAACCACACCTCCTGAAATCACCTTACCATCCATCACTTCCAGTACTCTTTCCTCTTTCACCCCTTTATCTCCAAACCAAATTCTTACTTTGATTACCTCTGCCTGCCCAACCACCTGCCCCCTGGATCCTATCCCTTCTCACCTTCTCCAGTCCATTGCTCCGGACCTCCTTCCTTTCCTCACCCATCTCATCAACATCTCCTTGTCAACTGGCTGTTTCCCCGATGCTCTCAAAGAGGCAAGAGTGACCCCACTGCTCAAAAAACCAACACTCGACTCCTCTGATGTAAATAACTACAGACCCGTCTCCCTTCTTCCATTTCTATCTAAAACTCTTGAGCGTGCCATTTATAATCAACTCTCTACCTATCTCCACCAGAACAACCTTCTTGATCCCCACCAGTCTGGCTTCAAGGCTGGCCACTCAACAGAAACTGCCCTCCTTGCTGTCACTGAGCATCTTCACATCGCTAGAACAACCTCTCTCTCTTCCATTATCATCCTTCTGGATCTTTCTGCTGCCGTTGACACAGTGAACCACCAGATCCTCATTTCGACACTCCGAAATCTGGGTGTCTCAGGCTCTGCGCTCTCATTACTCACATCTTACCTGGCAGACCGAACCTACCGGGTAACCTGGAGAGGGTCTAGCTCAGAACCTTGCCCACTTAAAACTGGGGTTCCTCAGGGATCAGTCCTGGGTCCCCTCCTCTTCTCTCTGTACACCAACTCTCTCTGTCTGTCATTCAGTCGCACGGCTTTTCTTATCACAGCTACGCAGATGACACCCAACTAATTCTCTCCTTTCCTGAGTCTGAAACTCAGGTAGCAGCACGTATCTCAGCCTGTCTGACTGACATCTCTTCTTGGATGTCCACACACCATCTGAAACTCAACCTCGACAAGACTGAGCTCCTTTTCCTTCCAGGGAAGGGCTCTCCTACCCAAGACCTGACTATAACAATTGACAACTCTATAGTAGTCCCCACCCAGACTGCTAGAAACCTGGGTGTAACACTTGACGACCAACTCTCCTTCACTGCTAACATTGCTGCAACCACCCGATCGTGTAGATACATGCTGCATAACATCAGAAGGATACGTCCCCTTCTAACACAGAAGGCGGCTCAGGTTCTGGTTCAGGCTCTAGTCATCTCACGTCTAGACTACTGCAACTCCCTCCTGATTGGCCTGCCTGCATGTGCCATCCAACCCCTGCAGCTCATTCAGAATGCAGCGGCTCGACTTGTCTTCAACCTCCCCAAGTTCTCTCACACTACACCTCTCCTCCGCTCTATTCACTGGCTACCAATTGCGGCCCGCATCCGCTTCAAGACACTAGTACTTACGTACAGGGCCACGAACGGATCAGCACCCGCTTACATCCAGAACATGGTCAAACCATATACCCCAACCCGCCCACTTCGTTCTGCATCAGCCAAACTGCTGGCTGCTCCCTCACAGCGAGGGAGAACTAATCACTCAACGAAATCCCGACTGTTCACTGTCCTGGCTCCCAAATGGTGGAACGAGCTCCCCATCGATATCAGGATGGCCGAAAGCCTACACATCTTCCGCCGAAGGCTAAAAACGCATCTCTTCCGACTACACCTCGGATAAATTCTTGAACTTGCACTTTCGAACCTGCACTTTCATTTGTCTCTTTGTAGCTTTGCCTATTTAAAGCTACTGTATTTACTCTTACTACTTGTGGTCTGGAGTTTGAACCTTCACAGTTGAAAGCACTTAATTGTAAGTCGCTCTGGATAAAAGCGACTTAAAGCTAAATGACATGTAATGTAATGTAATGTAATGTAGTTCTGACCTATATTTAGGTCTGTAGTGGAGCCCTCTAGTGGTCGTAGTAGTTCTGACCTATATTTAGGTCTGTAGAGGTGGAGCCCTCTAGTGGTCGTAGTAGTTCTGACCTATATTTAGGTCTGTAGAGGTGGAGCCCTCTAGTGGTCGTAGTAGTTCTGACCTATATTTAGGTCTGTAGAGGTGGAGCCCTCTAGTGGTCGTAGTAGTTCTGACCTATATTTAGGTCTGTAGTGGAGCCCTCTAGTGGTCGTAGTAGTTCTGACGTATATTTAGGTCTGTAGTGGTGGAGCCCTCTAGTGGTTGTAGTAGTTCTGACGTATATTTAGGTCTGTAGAGGTGGAGCCCTCTAGTGGTCGTAGTAGTTCTGACCTATATTTAGGTCTGTAGTGGAGCCCTCTAGTGGTCGTAGTAGTTCTGACCTATATTTAGGTCTGTAGAGGTGGAGCCCTCTAGTGGTCGTAGTAGTTCTGACCTATATTTAGGTCTGTAGACGTGGAGCCCTCTAGTGGTCGTAGTAGTTCTGACCTATATTTATGCTTGTAGAGGTGGAGCCCTCTAGTGGTCGTAGTAGTTCTGACGGGAGCAGAGTAGGAAGTAAGGTGAGGAAGTAGAAGAGCACCAAATGTCTGGTAAGGGGTGTTGGTGCCTAAAGCTAACCAAACTGCAACCGTTGGACAACGTTACCGGCGTGGTTGTTTACCTTATAGATCCTAACCAAACTACAACCGTGTGACAACGTTACCGGTGTGGTTGTTTACCTTATAGATGATCTTCGCTGCTTCGTTCAAGATGCACGACTTCCAGTTCTCATCAGTGGTCTGAAACACACAACAACAGTCAACGGGGGGGGTGTCTGTGTGTCTGTGTGTGTGTGTGTGTGTCTGTGTGTGTCTGTGTGTGTGTGTGTCTGTGTGTGTGTGCGTGTGTGTGTGTGTGTGTGTGTGTGTGTGTGTGTGTGTGTGTGTGTCTGTGTGTGTGTGTGTGTGTGTGTGTGTGTGTGTGCGTGTGTGTGTGTGTGTGTGTGTGTGTCTGTGTCTGTGTCTGTGTGTGTCTCTGTGTGTGTCTCTGTGTGTGTCTCTGTGTGTGTGTGTTACCTGCAGACTGAGCTCTGACAGTGTGACTCCAATAGATAGGGGGCGCTGTGGGTCTAAAAGCTGAAAAACAAACACAGAGTTTACCTGCTGAAACGCATCACTTTCTGTCTGTTTAGAGACCAGAACAATGGCGTTCCACCGGCGGCCGGTTAACCCCAACCCATCCGGCGGTAGGACCGTGCCAGCTGCTGCTGAGTACTCACGTCGTCCTCGTAGCGCAGGTGGATGCTGCTGATCTTCACCTGCAGGTTTTTGATCACCTGAGTCGCCAGTTTCTCCACAAACGTGTCCTTCTTCTCCTCCGCTGGCTTCTCTGGAGGAAACACAGACAGAATAATAATAATACTCATAATAATACTAATAATAATACTAATACCAATACTAATTAAAGCTGCAAGCAGCGTTGGATGGGCCCTCGCACCTCTGCGCACGTCGGGGTTACTGGCAGATGCCGCTCCTTGCGACCGTGCATTTGCGCGGCACTCAGACACCGCAAATCGTCCCCAATGAAAAGGGAACTCTGTGCTGAGTTCAACGATACCTCACACAAGACTCTAACTTAAACGGTTCAAATGTTATGAAAGGGGGCGTGGCCTGAGTATGTGGGCGTGGTTAAAGTATAGGGGCGGCTCAGTATCACATGTAGACCACACATTCTAAGTTTCATGTAAATCGGATGATGTTTGTCATATAAGGCGCATTTCCTGTTGCTGGACTCTTGTTGATTCTGGGAAATTTCAAGCAGATATGACAATGTACACTGTAGTTACAGCCACTTTCTCGTTCATCGCTAAACATTCAAAATGGCCGCCACGCCACGCCCACACTGTATGACGAAAAGTTTTTCTTTTAACAACTTTTCATCTTTAAGGTGTTGGGATGATACAGACCAAATTTGAGGTACATCGGATGAAGTCTCTAGGAGGAGTTTATTAAAGTATAGCACCTTGACTTTTAGGCCTACTTCCTGTTGCCACTAGGGGGCGCTATGACTTTAAGTCAATTTTGTCCGGTAAATGTCCTCAGAGTTAGAGTCTTATGAATCCTGAATGGCGAAACGCACAAAATGGCCGCCCCGCCACAGCCACGCCCTATGACGAAAAGTTTTTCTTTTAACAACTTTTCATCTTTAATGTCTTAAGATGGCACAGACCAAATTTGAAGTTGATCAGATGAAATCTCTAGGAGGAGTTTGTTAAAGTACGACATGTGGAAATGGCCAAAATCGCACTAATTTCGAACTTTGAATTCAAAATGGCGAACTTCCTGTTGGGTTTAGGGTATGGCTCCAATGACGTTTTTTGTACAGCCTGACATGATACATATGTGTACCAAGTTTCGTGAGTCTACGTTAAACGCACTGCAGGGGCTCAATTTTTTTAACTTTGTTGGCGGCGCTAGCGAGCCATTTTTGTGCGCCTATTCCCAAAACACTTAAAATACGTAAATTTTCACCAGACTTGATGCGACCGCCAATTTTGGTAAGTTTTTGAATATGTTAAACCCCTCAAAAAGACAATTAATTTGCTGTAATAATAATAATAATTCCTTCAGTTTCAATAGGGACTTCGCCGCTGTCAGCGCTCGGCCCCTAATAATAATAATAATAATAATAATAATAATAATAATAATAATAATCCTTCTCCTCCGCTGGCTCCTCTGGAGGAAACACAGACAGAATAATAATAATGTTCATAATAATACTCATACTAATACCAATACTACTAATAATAATAATAATCCTTCTCCTCCGCTGGCTCCTCTGGAGGAAACACCAAGAGAGAAACGAGACCTGAGAGAGTTATGTTTAGTTCAGACAAAGATAAAAAGAAAATATATTAAACAATAACTTCAGTACCAGAGGAAGGAAGCCAAAGAAAAACTAATAACTACAGAAATACACACACATTATACACACACATTATATATATATATATATATATATATATATATATATATATATACACACACACACAACTATACTATACTATACATATACTATATACTATACACTATACATATCAGAAATGCACACACATTATATATATATATATATATATATATATATATAAATACACACACAACATATATACAGATTATTATTGCATATCAGAAAATGAAGCCAGCAAAAAGACGAGGTAACAGAAGAACTAACCACAGAGTTAGGCCGGTTATTTTCAGACATATTTACATTTTTGGAAGTAAAAAACTGTCACCGTGGCGCCCCCTGCAGTAACCGGGGTAACCGTGTCGGGGGTCTTTAAACAGTACCGCGGCGCCCCCTGGCAGTAACCGTGGTAACCGTGTTTAAACCTTACCTGCTTTGTGGTCGTGGCGTTTCAGCTTCTTCAAACCTTTTTTGGGCTTTTTGTGTTTTTTACTTCCTTTGGAGACTTTGGCAGCGTTAAAGAGAGAGACGGCCGTTAGAGACAGGAAGCCCGCACACACACACAGGAAGCACATTCACTATTCATGTTCAGGGGTAGAGACATACACCTGTTTATGTATTCATGTTAGTGTGTGTGTGTGTGTGTGTGTGTGTGTGTGTGTGTGTGTGTGTCTGTGTGTGAGTGTGTATGTGTGTGTGTGTCTGTGTGTGTGTGTGAGTGTGTATGTGTGTGTCTGTGTGTGTGTGTGTGTGTGTGTGTGCGCGTGTGTGTGTGTGTGTGTGTGTGTGTGTGTGTGTGTGTGTGTGTGTGTGTGTGTCTCTGTGTGTGTGTGTGTGTGTGTGTGTGTGTGTATGTGTGTGTGTGTATGTGTGTGTGTGTGTGTGTGTGTGTGTGTCTGTGTGTGTGTGTGTGTGTGTGTCTCTGTGTGTGTGTGTGTCTGTGTCTGTGTGTGTGTGTGTGTCTGTGTGTGTGTGTGTGTGTGTGTGTGTGTATGTGTGTGTGTGTGTGTGTGTGTGTGTGTGTGTCTCTGTGTGTGTGTGTGTGTGTGTGTGTGTGTGTGTGTGTGTGTCTGTGTGTGTGTGTGTGTGTGTATGTGTGTGTGTGTGTGTGTGTGTATGTGTGTGTGTGTGTGTGTGTGTGTGTGTGTGTGTGTGTGTGTGTGTATGTGTGTGTGTGTGTGTGTGTGTGTGTATGTGTGTGTGTGTGTGTGTGTGTGTGTGTATGTGTGTGTGTGTGTGTGTGTGTGTGTGTGTGTATGTGTGTGTGTGTGTGTGTATGTGTGTATGTGTGTGTGTGTGTGTGTGTGTATATGTGTGTGTGTGTGTGTGTGTGTGTGTGTGTATGTGTGTGTGTGTGTGTGTGTGTGTGTGTGTGTGTGTGTGTGTGTGTATGTGTGTGTGTGTGTGTGTGTGTGTGTGTGTGTGTGTGTGTGTGTGTATGTGTGTGTGTGTGTGTGTGTGTGTGTGTGTGTGTGTGTGTGTGTGTGTGTGTTACCGTTGGGAGGCTCCTTGTAAACAACACTCTCCAGGCTGAACAGCAGATCTCCAGTTTGAGACGCTGACAGCAAACGCAGCATGAACAACACACAGAAGTTAATTCATTCATTCATTCACTCATTCATTAGACGTCCAATCAGACACACCCACACAGTCCTGCAGACGTCCAATCAGACACACCCACACGGTCCTGGAGACGTCCAATCAGACGTCCTCCAGAAGAGAACAGAGAGGAGGGGATACAGCTACGGCTGATAGGATAATATAATAATATGATGTAAATACCATCACCCAGGAAATGAGTTTTAGTTTTAATCCAAACTAGTCACCACTGTAGCTGTATCCCTCCTAGAACAGCAGGGTCAGGGGTCAGGGGTCAGGGGTCAGAGGTCAGAGGTCAGGGGTCAGAGGTCAGGGGTCAGAGGTCAGGGGTCAGCCTGTCTCACCTCTGCGTGCAGCTGTCTGCAGGGCCTCCTCGATGCGCTGCAGCTCCCTCTGCTTGGCCTCCTGCTGGTAGCGCTCCTCCTTCGCTGCATCGTACTTTATCGCTGCAAACACACACCAAACATTTGATATTCCACCAAGCTGCTGCTTCCAGGCACAGAGAGGCCTTTATATATTATATATTATATATCTATCAGTTATTACACTGTCTTAGCAATTCATGCCTTTATTAGTTCCAGGTTGGATTATTGTAATGCTCTTTACGTTGGTCTGAATCAGACCTCCATCTCACGTCTTCAACTTGTGCAAAATGCAGCTGCTCGCTTTTTAACAAACATCTAGACGTGCACATATCACTCCTGTTCTCTACACCCTTCATTGGCTCCCTGTGCGTTTTAGAATCGATTTTAAGATTTTATTGTTTGCTTTCAAGGCCTTAAATGGTCTGGCCCCGGAGTATTTGTCTGAAATTTTAACTTTGCGGGAGCACAACCGGTCATTGCGGTCTTCAAACCAGCGACTTTTAGAAGTGCCAAGGTCTAGATATAAACGGTGGGGTGACCAGGCTTTTGCAGTTGCTGCCCCGAGACTCTGGAACAAGTTACCCCCTGATATCCGCACTATTACAGATGGAGCTCTTTTTAGGTCCAAACTTAAAACGCATCTGTTTAGTCAGGCTTTTAATACGTAGCAGTGGTGTGACGATTTCATTCTTCTGTTTCTCTGTAACTATTTCTGATTTTACATGTTCTTTCTTTATATTGTATGATATGTGTTTTTATTCTTGGTTTCGATGTTAAGCACTTTGGATACCTGCTGGTTGCTGTAAAGTGCTATATAAATAAAGTTTGATTGATTGATTAGTGTCTTACATTATAGTTATTACACTGTCTTAGTGTCTTACATCATAGTTATTACACTGTCCTACATTATAGTTATTACACTGTCTTAGTGTCTTACATCATAGTTATTACACTGTCCTACATTATAGTTATTACACTGTCTTACATTATAGTTATTACACTGTCTTACATTATAGTTATTACACTGTCTTACTGTCTTACATTATAGTTATTACACATTTATTTGAAAAATAAACCATTAAATGGCACTTTCTGGAGAGTTTTGTGCAAAGAAATGGAGAAATTGAGTCTTACATGATATGTGCAAAACTGCAAGGTTAAGAGCCTATACTTTGCATTGTTGTAGTATCAACAGGTATTAAGACATTTAGCATGTACATTACTGTTAATCAGTCATCACTTGATTACACATTGCATTACCTTGTTATGATATAATTAATGTGCCACATGAAGACACAGTGCAGCATATGACAGTAGCAACAGCTGAGAAGATTTGGGTCTGTGGTGACCTCACACAAACTTCCTTCTCCCATTCTCTCTCCTTACTACACACACACACACACACACACACACACACACACACACACACACACACACACACACACACACACACACACACACACACACACACACACACACACCGCCCTGGCACTGTAGCCACACCAGCCCACATCACCACGCCCATGCAGCCCAGCCCACGGACACGTGCATTCACTAATTACATTTGTGTACAGATGGTGAAATAATAAGCAGTACCTTATGTAACAGATTTTTAAACATTTAATGTAACTGGCAAACAATGCTTTCTACTTTTTAAAGAGCACACGTTTATAACAAATTTTTATTTAAGCCGTTTTTATGCTGTTACTGTCATTCTCTACAGTATGTTGTGTTGTCACTGTCTGTCTGTTTGATTATCCGTGTTTCTCTCTGTTGACACTGTACATATTGTCTGTCTGGTTCTCCATCTTTTCATCTGTTTTAACTCTCTAACTCTGCAATTTAAATCTTTTTTATGGCTGTCTGTGATTATACTTCAGGGTTTTTCCTTGCTCAGAATTTGTCGTTGCGGAAACACACAAAGCAGGTGGGGTCTGGTCTCCCCCAGGACATTTTAAGGGTAAAAGACTTCAATTCCTGCATTCTGATACATTTTTAGGCAATGGTAAAAATGTCAATATTTATATATATTTTTTATATATTTGTAACAATTCAAAATACAAAATATAATGGAATTATATGAATTATATTCAGTAGTCCAGTAAGGGGGCTTTCACATCCGGGACATGGGCCGGATACGACAACACTTGACCCAGTCCAGTAGTCCAGTTGTTTGTAGGATTGACTTAGGCTACTTAATCAGTGATGTTGAATATAGCCTAGAGTGTAACGGACCACCACAGTTCATACATACATGTGAACCGCAGATTAATTGCAGAGTTTAATCTACATAGTGTAAAACTACTACGTGAATGGGGCACAGCAGAAAGACGGAGCAGAGCGATGCTGCTTGTTCAGGGTTTTCATGTGTACTCCTATAGGCCTACACTTCGCATCAGGCGTTAAAACCAACTGTACCGAATTAGACTACTATTTAACGCGATAACGAGACGTTTTTAACCGCTAATAAAACTGTCTCAATTTAATACTGATGCCGTCAGACGGCCGCGCGGACAGACAGCAGTCAGAGTTCTGGCAGAGCTCTGCGCCCGTCAGCAGCGGCTTCTCACTGTACAGCCGGTCCCCCAGAGCAGCATGATCACCGGGAGGGTCCGGTACAGCCTGAACCCTGCAAACAGAGATCATGTTTGAAGGTGACGTGCTTGACTTTGACTGAACGTCCCAGTTTAAGTAACCTCTGATCGGGTCGTAGTAAATTAAGCACCCTAAGTTTAAGATTAGGTGTTGGTCATTCTCAACACCTTTCTACCCCCCCCCCCACTTATCAACTCTGGACTCTGTGCTGCTGCCAGCCTGTGTAACGTACGTTACTCACCATCGATCGACTGTTAGCTTCAGCTGGCTAACGTTAGCTGTCAACCTCCCGACTAGCTAGTGATCTAGCGAGGATTAGCCCTTCAGACCACAGTGGACTTCAGTGGACTCTCCATCCAATCTCCCGACTGGACCTTCGTCTACCACAACTGCCGGACTCTTTCAAAAACATGTACTCCCTGTCTCCGCCGATCACTTGGTAGCGTTGGTCAGCTGTCAGCTTACGCCAGCTAGCTTCTGTTAGCGTCCACCGACTGACGGCTCGCCCAGCACATCTGTTCGCTGTAGAGCCATGTTTCCCGGCTCAACACTAAGTTAGTGTGGGCCACTACCTCTCTGCACTGCCGAAAATGGTGCTCCTAAAATATTCCTCACTGCAACTTCTCAACGTCATCTGCTACGTCGCTTCAGCTTGCATTGCCAACATAAAATAAAAATATCATCCCGTTGTCGGCTTCAGCTAAGAAGATAGTTCGCCCCCACACGTCCAAAATTCTTATTCAGATAACCTTCTGCAACGATTGCAGGCTCTCTGGTGGAGCTACATCGTGACTTGCGGAGTGATATGAAGACATGAGTCAGAGGCACAAAAAACGTTGACAGCAGTGACCGGTCGTTATGTTTACCAATACCCCCGACCCCTGCCTTATTGTTATTACACTGTCTTACTGTCTTACATTATTGTTATTACACTATCTTAGTGTCTTACATTATAGTTATTACACTGTCATACTGTCTTACATTATTGTTATTATACTGTCTTACATTATAGTTATTACACTGTCTTACTCTCTTACATTATAGTTATTAAACTATCTTAGTGTCTTACATTATAGTTATTACACTGTCTTAGTGTCTAACTAGTTAACTACAGGGATATCTGTCCCTGATCTGCCCCCTAGTGGCCTCATGTTTAAGGGTGTTTAAGGTACACACACAGGACTCAGGCAAGGATGGGAACCATGCTGCTCGCGCCTCTGCTTGTATACGCATTGTTAAAAAGCTAGTATATCTGGGCCTTAAAGCGTCAATTACTTGGCCTCCAATGTGACAAATAAACTACAGTTATTACATTAGAAAAGAGAGGAGGAGTATCGCTGAGCGTGTGAAAGAAAGCGTGACTCACTGGCTCCGGGGACGACCAGCAGGTACAGGCCGTCCAGCGTGGCGACCACGGCGTCGTTATACAGATTCTTCCAGGGGATCTTTAACGTCAGCTTCCCTGAAAACAGACAGACATTCATCCTCATCTGCAGCGCTGCACATGAATACATTATATATGAAAACAGACATTCATCCTCACCTGCAGCGCTGCACATTAATACGTTAAATATGAAAACAGACATTCATCCTCACCTGCAGCGCTGCACATTAATACGTTAAATATGAAAACAGACATTCATCCTCACCTGCAGCGCTGCACATGAATACGTTATATATATATATATTAGTCTACAACACCAGAACTCACCGATCTGTCCCGCCTTCACTTTGAACGGAACATCGAACTCGCTCTGAAACACAGAAACATTGAGAGACTTCATTCAGGGCAGGATTGCATTATTATTAGAGATGCACCGATTCCAACTTTCTAGGCCGATTCTGATTTCTGATTTTCTTTGAGTTAGACCAGCTGATACCGATTTTAGCCGATTCTGATTTCATGTTTTCTAACCACTTTACAGCACACACAAATATTTATTTTCTATCTTTTCTTTAATAGAAAATTTTACATTTTGCATAGAACATAGAACCTTTTTTGATTAGATAATGGATCATTATAAAATAGAACTATATAAATTACTCCTGGTGGGAAATTCACACACATCTAAACTGCAATGTTAGAACCATTTCCTTCTTTTCACATCCAATATCCAACTAAGAAACGTGATAAATTTAGCAAACTAAACTTCTGTATGCATGAAAACAGGGAAAACAGGGAATGGCAATAAAATAATATATAAATAACAAATAAAAATAAAATAAATATAGCCTTGCAGTATAAAGATATTTCTGAAAACACACACACACTGTTTGAACGTCAACAGTAATGTTACCTGAAAACAGCGTGTAGTTCCTTTTATAAAGTTTGCTTTATGTGTCATTGTGCATAAATGTGAACACTGCCGTTTCTGTCAACAGGCTTATTAACGTTAGTTACCGACGGTTACCTCGGAACAATCCAGCAAATAGGCCGTACCCTAGAGTGCCGTTACCTGAAAGAGATGATTTAACGTCACCGCTCATTTTACAGTTTAACAACCAAACTAAACGCTGAGGGAAGATTACTACGTTTCCATGTTGGTTTGGAGCGCTATGCACCCCCACTAACCTGGACGGCCAGTTTGTAGTCTGTTTATATTAATTAGCAACCAATCTTGAACTTTGGACAAACTCTTGTAAACATAGCTGCTGTCTGAACGAGCCCTCCTCTCCGCTGCAGCGGTAAACCTGTGGATGTATTATAAGACCAAAACAGATGCATGTGGCTGCTTAATATGCACGTGAATGACGCCGCGTTCTTCATTCTCGATGATGTTGCCGGTTGTATTATTCTTATTTTAAATGAGGCATACAGGACGGATGCTAGCCTGCTTATCAGTCCATTCATCATTACAGCTGTCTCTTCAGGCTCTTTGACATGTTTACCTGACAACAGGCCTGTCTTTCTGCAAGCATTCTCCACCAATCAGGACACTGATTACGTTTACCCATCACTCCTCAGTGAACTGAACCTGATCTGAGATCATTTTCTAGTTAACTAGCCGATCTAGTTATCATTATGGGGTTTCCATGCTTTTTAGCAGTTTGCTTACACTAATACATGTATTAGTAAACCAGAGGGGGCGGGGCTTAGACTCACCAGAACATAACCCTAAACCAGAGGGGGTGGGGCTTAGACTCACCAGAACATAACCCTAAACCAGAGGGGGCGGGGCTTAGACTCACCAGAACATAACCCTAAACCAGAGGGGCGGGGCTTAGACTCACCAGAACATAACCCTAAACCAGAGGGGCGGGGCTTAGACTCACCAGCGCGTTCTCCTTCACCTTCAGGTTCTCCAGAACTACATTTCCTGCAGACACACAAACACACTTCATCTGTATTCATGTCTTACACGATCATATTTAAACACTGGTTTTAGAACACAAGGATGTTCTACAGTAACCATATTATAGGATGTAAATTACAGTAAACAGCCAGATAATGTTCTACTGTCAGAGTCCAGCTACTGTAAATGCTGCATGTTGTTTTCTGTGTGTGTGTGTATGTGTGTGTGTGTGTGTGTGTGTGTCACATGAACTTATAATGACTTCCGAGATCAGAGAGAAGCGCCTACAGGATATTAACTGTTTACTATCACTGACATTCTGTCACGCTCATTGCGCCACCAAACCTCGTGCAA
>NC_050175.1:46389757-46409757 GCF_008315115.2 Sander lucioperca | reverse complement strand
CTAACATGCTAACACATGCTAACACATGCTAACGCTTAGAGAATAAGCCCCGCCAACCTCGTCGTATGAGGCTGCGTCCATCAGGAAGCGATCCTCCGCAGAGTCGACAGGAAGGAGGGCGGAGTCACGCAGCGGGTCGGGGGCGTGGCTTCTCTCTGCAGGAAACAGAAACAAACACACCTGCTGGTAGCTGTCGGTTAGCGTGGTTGGTGACCCCTAACGGTGCAGATCCATGTGACCGTGGGACGCTTCTGTCGCGCTGCGCTCCACTCTATTCCTATCGGTGATGTCAAGCAACTTCAACGTGCACACAAAGCATCCTGGGAAAGCTGATGCCCATCTTTATGCAAATGAATCCGTTGAAGACTGTCCAGTAGAAGTAGACGAAAATCTTTTAAACTGACCTTTGTTGATCTGAAATGAAGACAGATTCAGCAACTGCACAGCCTATTTCTCTCTTAAAATGTTTTCAGAAACACGTTTCGGTGAACTATTTTAGTCCAATATGAGATCGTATTCTGAACGAGCCGCCATGACAGTCTGTTGAAACTGTCGAGCAGCCAGACCCACGTGACACGTTTGTCCAATCAGCTGCCGGTCAGGGGCGTGGAGCATCAACCATGGACGTATGCCGTCATGACACCACGCTTCAGTCGGGTCGGTCAAATGGATCAGTACCGTCAGCGTCACTGGTGAGCCCCGAGGTAGAAACATGTGAGACACGCTGGAAGTCCATCAGCACGATATAAAGACATCTGAAGGTGGTTCTATGTTATATACTACATTATATATATATATATATATACTAACCCTAACCCTCTATATTTGGGATCTAGATTATTAAACTAATAATGAACAAATTGTCCAAAAAAAAACTCGAAAAAAAGAGACAAAAAAAAATTAAATAAACCCTAAAACAAAGAGACAAACAAATTAGACAAAAAACTGGAATAAAACCTCAAGTGACAAAAACGTTGAAAAATTGTCCGAAAGACGCATCAAAAGGTCCAGAAAAGCAGCAACATCTTATGAAAAAGACCAGGATGGATTATTATTGGATGGATTATTATTGGATGGATTATTATAGGATGGGTTATCATTAGGGCCTGAGAGCTGACAGTGGCTAAGGCGCTATTAAAACTGAAGGAATTATTTTCCTGGCAAATGAATTGGCTTTTTGACGGGCTTAACATATTCAAAAACTCACCAAATTTGGCGGTCGCATCAAGTCTGGTGAAAATTTACGTATTTTAAGGGTTTCGGGAATAGGCGCGCAAAAATGGCTCGCTAGCGCCCCTTACAAAGTTAAAAGAATTGAGCCCCTGCAGTGCGTTTAACGTAGACTCACGAAAATTGGTACACATATCTAACATGTCAAGATGTACAAAAAACGTCATTGGAGCCATACCCTAAACCCAACAGGAAGTCTGCCATTTTGATTTCAAAGTTCGAAATTAGTGTGATTTTGGCCATTTCCACATGTCGTACTTTAACGAACTCCTCCTAGAGATTTCATCTGATCAACTTCAAATTCGGTCTGTGCCATCTTAAGACATTAAAGATGAAAAGTTGTTAAAAGAAAAACTTTTCGTCATAGGGCATGGCCGTGGCGGGGCGGCCATTTTGTGCGTTTCGCCATCAAAACAGGAAGTGGGTGTAACTCGAGTGTACATTGTCCAACTGGCTCGAAACTTTTCAGGATTCATAAGAGTCCAACCCTGAGGACAAATAAAGGCCGATATCTACTTAAAGTCATAGCGCCCCCTAGTGGCAACAGGAAGTAGGCCTAAAAGTCAAGGTGCTATACTTTAACGAACTCCTCCTAGAGATTTCATCCGATGTACTTCAAACTTGGTCTCTATCATCCCAACACCTTAAAGATGAAAAGTTATTAAAAGAAAAACTTTTCACAACTTTCATAAATGCTGACCCATCTAAGATAGAGTCTTGTGTGAAGTATCAATGAACTCAGCAGAGAGTTCCTTCTTCATTGGTGATGATTTGCGTTGTCTGAGTGCCGTGCAAATGCACGGTCGCAAGGAGCGGCGTCCGCCAGTAACCCCGATGAGGCGCGAGGGCCCGTCCATCGCTGATTGCAGCTTTAACATTAGAATGGCCATGACGGTTCAGTCCTGCTGCTGCCTGACTTTTCCTAAAAGAGTCTGTATTTTAATTTAAAATTGTTTTATATACATTACACAAAAGGCAAAGAAAATACAATCACTTTACCTATTTCGGCCATACACGGTCATATTGACCGCTCGGATTTTCGCGGTATTGTTTTTAATTTTTCGCGCAGTTCAAGATGCATCTTGGTTGCTTAGTAACTACCATAGTCTCTGTCAGAGCAACGTAACTAGCGGTCTCGAGTAACAAGTGTGGGCATCACCGATGGGCCGAAGGCAAAGCCAGAGATGGTAACGTAGGCTACTACGGCGTGGAGGAACTCTGTTCTGAATCAGAAGGCAAACACCGGGCGCTCGCTCTGTGAAAGGCGCCGTACACGTAGATGGCCGGTGGCTGTTTGCATGTTCATATAACTTTATACATCCTCGAACTGGCTGGAATCGTTGCACACATCCTCTCCAAGGACTGCACCAGCAGTAACATTGCCCGGGGGAAGTTCATGCAGCTACTGGCAGAGGAGCTGAGAGCGGAGTTTATGGAGGAAAAAAGGGCCGCGGCTCACGGTCCAAGCAGCGCTGACACCGCAGCAGACACCAAAACAGAGGCAGTGCCAGGTTAGGTTATAGCTAAATGCTCAAATAAGATACTTATAATTGTTATTTGGCTGTTATGAGTTAAGCTGAATGAATTCCCACACCATATTTTTCGGGATATGAATGAATGAAATAATTACGGTTTACTATGCCATGATATGAATAATTGAAACACGTATTACTACTCAAATGTATAATTAAACTCGTTAAAATGTACATTTCGCTGTTATTACGTTTTTCTAAAGATATCCTAACACAATACATAATACAATATCGCAATTAGGTATTTATCATGAGAGATTATAGAGTTTGGAATGTGGCGGTCATAATGACCGCTCACGGCACTTCTAGTAGTCATGGAATTCCGGCACTTCTAGTGTTAATTGGATGTATTATTATGGGATGGATTATTATGGGATGGGTTATTATTATTATTAACCCTATTATTGTTTATATGTCAACATGTCAACGCTTCCACATAAAAGGATCAATCTTTAGCAGCGATGGATCGAGGTTTGGTCGGAGCTCTGTGATTGGCTGGCTGTCACTGACCCAGGTCTGACAGGTACGCGCCGTTGCCGCGGCGACCAGCAGGCGCACCGTCGTCCAGCTGGAGGTTTCCATGAACCAACGAAGAAGAGAGACGCAGCAGACTGAAGGAGAAACAGCAGAGCAGCGCCAACACAAACATCCTGCAGCAGAAGAAGAGTTAGAGACAACATTATGGGATGTATGGATATATGGGACAACATTATGGGATGTATGGATATATGGGACGACATTATGGGATGTATGGATATATGGGACGACATTATGGGATGTATGGATATTTTTCACCTGCTATCCTTCTCTGGTTCATAATGCATAAAGTATCTATCTGGCTCTCTGTCTGTCTCTGTCTCTCTCTCTCTCTCTCTCTCTCTCTCTCTCTATATATATATATATATATATACAATTTACAATAACATTTTAGTATATATTTCATTATATCTTTTAATGGGACAACACTGTAGAAATTACACTTTGCTCCAATGTAAAGTATGAAGTGTACAGCTTGTATAACAGAGTAAATGTGCTGTACCCTCAAAATAACTCAACACACAGCCATTAATGTCTAAACCTGGCAACTAAAGTCAGTCCACCCCTATGTTAAATTCCCATAGAGGCAGGCAGACTTTTATTTTGAAAGGCCAGTTATTTCATGGATCCAGGATACTATGCATCCTGATAAAGTTCCCTTGGTCCCCACATCATCACATACCCTTCACCATACATTGAAGGGTATGAGATGATGTGGGGTATGGTGAAGGGTATGTGATGATGGGGGGGTATGGTGAAGGGTATGTGATGATGTGGGGTATGGTGAAGGGTATGTGATGATGTGGGGGTATGGTGAAGGGTATGTGATGATGTCGGGGTATGGTGAAGGGTATGTGATGATGTCGGGGTATGGTGAAGGGTATGTGATGATGTGGGGTATGGTGAAGGGTATGTGATGATGTGGGGTATGGTGAAGGGTATGTGATGATGGGGGGGTATGGTGAAGGGTATGTGATGATGTGGGGTATGGTGAAGGGTATCTGATGATGTGGGGGTATGGTGAAGGGTATGTGATGATGTGGGGGTATGGTGAAGGGTATGTGATGATGTGGGGGTATGGTGAAGGGTATGTGATGATGTGGGGTATGGTGAAGGGTATGTGATGATGTGGGGGTATGGTGAAGGGTATGTGATGATGTGGGGTATGGTGAAGGGTATGTGATGATGTGGGGTATGGTGAAGGGTATGTGATGATGTGGGGTATGGTGAAGGGTATGTGATGATGTGGGGGTATGGTGAAGGGTATGTGATGATGTGGGGTATGGTGAAGGGTATGTGATGATGTGGGGGTATGGTGAAGGGTATGTGATGATGTGGGGGTATGGTGAAGGGTATGTGATGATGTCGGGGTATGGTGAAGGGTATGTGATGATGTGGGGGTATGGTGAAGGGTATGTGATGATGTGGGGTATGGTGAAGGGTATGTGATGATGTGGGGGTATGGTGAAGGGTATGTGATGATGTGGGGGTATGGTGAAGGGTATGTGATGATGTGGGGTATGGTGAAGGGTATGTGATGATGTGGGGGTATGGTGAAGGGTATGTGATGATGTGGGGTATGGTGAAGGGTATGTGATGATGTCGGGGTATGGTGAAGGGTATGTGATGATGTGGGGGCCAAGGGCAGTGTCATTTCTTCAGTGTTGTCCCATTAAAAGATATAATGAAATATTTACTAAAATGTGAGGGGTTACTCACTTTTGTGAGATACTGTGTATATATATTAGGGCTGTCAAACGATTACATTTTTTTAATCGCGATTAATCGCTGAATTTCTATAGTTAATCGCGAATAATCGCATATTTTATCACATGATTAAAATTCTATTATTTTGCATTTCAGAACAGTTTTTAAGTCCATATTAACAATGGAAAGCAATTCTTACCAGTGGATCTTGATTGGGAATGAAATGAATGCAAAGAAAGTTACTTTATGAACTTGATTTTAAGATTTGTAATTATTTATTTACTGTAAACAAAAAAAAAAAGTGTGAATCTTTCATTATTGCACAATTCCAAGTACCTAACTAAAAAACTAAAAATCCCTCTCCTTACCAGAGTCAATCTAGTGTTTAGTAACTCCTAAATAATGTTGATTCCTCACTGACGTCCAGTGATCACCGGTTAATGAGACAGCGTTTGCAGCACTCTGCAGCTGTTGGACTGCTTTCTCCGTGTCATACAGGCTGTGTGTGGTGAAACTATTGTCCCCCCTCGACGGCAACGAGACAGGTCAGAACACGACAACCGTACGTCTTTAAGACCCAAGTCCTCTACGATGCTGACGGGTCTGCAGTTGTTGCCACCCGTTTCGCAAGAGCTGTAGTAATTTTTGGGGATTTGGTTTCATCCACAGGTCGGCAAGTAGCATGCTAGCGGTAGCATCATGTTAACTGTACTACTATGCTTAGCTCCATAGGTGGTAGCTCAAGCTTGACGTGCTTCGGTGATATTTTAATTCAGCTTTACACAACGTGCACATGGCTCTGACTTGTATACGAGCTGTCTGGGAGTTTCTGAAAATAAAAAGCTCCATTCAGAGTTATTGCTGCTGTGTTTCTCCATCATGCTGCAGCAGCAGCAGCAGGAAGTGTTAGGAGGAAGTGGCAGCTTGATGAGAAGTAACGGTGCTGCAAAGGGTCAAAATAGTAGCCTGTTAGGCATGACGCAAAGCCCAGTGAAGTGGAAAATAAATTAATAAATGGCGGCATGCGATTAATGCGATTAAAAAAAATGTACGCGTTAAGCTCGGCCCTTAATCGTACCGCGATTAACGCGTTAATGCTGACAGCCCTAATATATATATTACCTGTGTACACTCAGAGGAGATCAACTGATAGTGCAGGGTGAAAGACAAATTACAAACTATGACCCCAGGGTCATAACATTAGAACAATATAATAATAATAATACTAATAATATAATTATTTATAATAATATATATATATATATATATACATATCTAGGCCAATACCTAACTTCATTCAGGTATTTCTGGGAAAGAAATGCACATTTCTGAAATAGAAACTTTGAAAACGTTGCCCCGAGGAAACAGCAGGTAAATATAACTGAAGTAGTAGCATATATACGGAGCCCCTAGGGGGACATGACATCACCTCTCCGTCTCATTGGTCCTGCACCCCCACATCGGTGACCCTGACATCACCCCAGGAGACACAGGTAAAACACACTGTACCACCTTTCCAAGCCAAACACACACAAAAACGTCCACATTTCTTGGTGGAAAACAGACCAATCACAGACCAATCACATACCCATCACAGACCAATCACAGACCAATCACAGACCAATCACAGACCAATCACAGACCCATCACAGACCAATCACAGACCAATCACAGACCAATCACAGACCAATCACAGACCAATCACAATCCAATCACATACCAATCACATACCAATCACAGACCAATCACAGACCAATCACAGACCAATCACAATCCAATCACATACCAATCACAGACCAATAACAGACCAATCACAGACCAATCACATACCAATAATAGACCAATCACAGTCCAATCACAGACCACTCACATACCAATAATAGACCAATCACAGACCAATCACAGACCAATCACAGACCAATCACAGACCAATCACATACCAATCACAGACCAATCACAATCCAATCACATACCAATCACAGACCAATAACAGACCAATCACAGACCAATCACATACCAATAATAGACCAATCACAGTCCAATCACAGACCACTCACATACCAATAATAGACCAATCACAGACCAATCACAGACCCATCACAGACCAATCACAGACCAATCACAGACCAATCACAGACCAATCACAGACCAATCACATACCAATCACAGACCAATCACAATCCAATCACATACCAATCACATACCAATCACAGACCAATCACATACCAATAATAGACCAATCACAGTCCAATCACAGACCACTCACAGACCAATAACAGACCAATCACATACCAATCACATACCAATCACATACCAATAGCAGAACAATCGCAGACCAATCACATACCAATAATAGACCAATCACAGACCAATCACAGACCAATAACAGACCAATCACATACCAATCACATACCAATAGCAGACCAATCGCAGACCAATAACAGACCAATCACAGACCAATCGCAGACCAATCACAGACCAATCCCAGACCAATAACAGACCAATAACAGACCAATCGCATACCAATAGCAGACCAGTCGCAGACCAATAACAGACCAATCACAGACCAATCCCAGACCAATCACAGACCAATCACAGACCAATGACAGACCAATAACAGACCAATCACATACCAATAGCAGACCAATCGCAGACCAATAACAGACCAATCCCAGACCAATAACAGACCAATAACAGACCAATCACAGACCAATCGCAGACCAATCACAGACCAATCCCAGACCAATAACAGACCAATAACAGACCAATCACATACCAATAGCAGACCAATCGCAGACCAATAACAGACCAATCACAGACCAATCACAGACCAATCCCAGACCAATCACAGACCAATCACAGACCAATCACAGACCAATCACAGACCATCAGGCATCAGTTGTTCTGACAAACTGGCACCAAACTTTACAATGTTACAAAGTTCATTGTTACACACTAAGTGCAAGTTTAAAGTTCTGATAATCAATAATATATAATAGTATTAGAGAGAGACTCACCTGTCGCTGTGTCTGTGTCTCTGTGTCTGTGTGTCTCTGTGTGTCTGTCTCTGTTTCTGTGTCTGTGTCTCTGTGTCTCTGTCTCTGTCTCTGTGTCTCTGTGTCTGTGTGTCTGTGTGTCTCTGTGTCTCTGTGTCTCTGTCTCTGTGTCTGTGTGTCTCTGTGTCTGTGTGTCTCTGTGTCTCTGTGTCTCTGTGTCTCTGTGTCTGTGTGTCTCTGTGTCTCTGTGTCTCTGTGTCTGTGTGTCTCTGTGTCTCTGTGTCTCTGTGTCTGTGTGTCTCTGTGTCTCTGTATCTCTGTGTCTGTGTGTCTCTGTGTCTCTGTCTCTGTGTGTCTCTGTGTCTGTGTGTCTGTGTGTCTCTGTGTCTCTGTGTCTCTGTGTCTCTGTGTGTATCTGTGTCTGTGTCTCTGTGTCTCGGTCTCTCTGTAGCTCTGTGTCTCTGTGTCCGTGTCTCTCTCTCTGTGTCTTTGTGTCTTTGTGTCTTTGTGTCTCTGTGTCTCTGTGTCTCTGTGTCTTTGTGTCTCTGTGTCTCTGTGTCTCTGTGGCTCTGTGTCTGTGTCTCTGTGTCTCTGTGGCTCTGTGTCTGTGTCTGTGTCTGTGTCTCTGTCTCTGTGTCTCTGTGTCTCTGTGTCTCTGTGTCTCTGTGTCTGTGTCTCTGTGTTTGTGTCTCTCGGTGTCTGTGTCTGTGTCTGTGTGTCTCTGTGTCTGTGCCTCTCTGTGTCTCTGTCTCTCTGTTTCTGTGTCTCTGTGTCTCTGTGTCTCTCTGTCTCTCTGTGTTCTTTGTCTCTGTGTATGTGTGTCTGTCTCTCTGTGTTTCTCTGTATCTCTGTGTCTCTCTGTCTCTCTGTGTCTCTGTGTCTCTCTGTTCTGTTTCTCTGTGTCTCTGTGTCTCTCTGTCTCTCTGTGTTCTGTGTCTCTGTGTTTCTGTCCGAGGACATTTAAAGGAGTCTGAGCGATGACATCATCATCGTAAACAAACATCAGCTGATCTGCCTGATGTTTACTTTAAATGACGTAATCTTCTCATAATCACAATGTCCAGTTTCTCTTGTTTATCTCATTTTACATTAACTGAAATGGAACGCACCCCGTGTTCCCTTTCAGCCCAAACTGTCACCGATGCCGCGGCCGTTCCTCATGGCGTTACATCTGTTTTGATGTTGTTCTGTCTCTTTATGTCACGCTGTTCCCTCTTTGGAACGCAGGCAACGTTTTCTGCCCTTCTTAGACAGTTTCCTGGTTTTTCAGATGTTTTTGTCGCTTTATTTTCAACATTTTTGTTGCCTTTTTCAAGGTTTTTGTGGAAGATTTTGGACTCTAAACCCTGCAGCCAGAGGACCATAAACCGCCTGCAGCCGGGGGTTTGAACCCTGCAGCCAGAGGACCATAAACCGCCTGCAGCCGGGGGTTTGATGCCATAAGCAGGAAGTGTAGTGGCGAGTAATGAGCTCTGATTGGAGAACATTAGTTATTATTATTATTGTTGTGTTCAGCCGTTCCATCAATCAGCTGTTCTCATTACCGTCCCCGTCCTCCGGCTCCAAACATGGTGCCTCGCTTCTCTGAACTGATGACATCACAGATGCACTCACAGCCAATCAGCCGCAGCCAAGCCGCGCTGCCAGCTGATTACGGTCCAGCAGCTGAAAGGCTTTTTAATAACACAGGTTTATGATCAACAACAACAGAGCTGTTACCGTGACAACAGGGTTAACCTCAGAGCTCTGATGTTACGTTAGTTTCATGTAAACACGACAACGCTTTGACTTTTTTGTCGTTGCTTTTAAGGCTTTTGCCGTTTTTTTGAGTTTTTATACTTTTTTTGGGTCATTTTTGTTGCTTTTTCGGATGTTTTCTGCACTTCTTTCGAGGTTTTCGCCATTTTTGGATGTTGGCACTTTTTTTTCGGAGGAATTCATGTTTTTAGTTATAGTGTTAGTGCTAGTAGGCCTATTAAGAGGTGCGGATTAATTCAGGTAGGACTGTGTGTAGACATTTTTTATTATGTGTATTATGAGGTGGTCCGTGAAAATTCTTGATTACAAATAGTGGTCCACACACACAAAAAGTTTGAAAACCCCTGCACTACTGGAACAAACTGGAATATCTGGAACAAACTCCTGGAAGAATGCAGGTCGGCACCTACTCTCAGCTCTTTTAAATCAAGGCTGAAGACCTTTCTTTTTGATTTTGCCTTTTTTTAATTCATTGTACTGCATTGTGAATTTTATTCCTGTATTCTAGCTGTTTTTAATTTTGTATAAATTGTATTTAACTCTGTTTTAATTATTTTTAATTTCTAACTGTGTTTTAATTGTTTTATGTAAAGTACTTTGAATTGCACCGCTGCTGAAATGAGGGGACCGAGCCTTCTCTGTAGTAGCCCCCAAACTCTAAAACTTAAATCAACTTTGAAGACGCATTTTTACTCTCTTGCTTTTAACTCCCTTTGATTCCTAATGTGTTAATCTCTGTTAAGATTCAGAGCTATGAACTGAACTCAACTTTTTCTTATCTTTTTGTATATACAAACGTTCCATTGTTTTATTCTATGTTACATTATTTAATTCTACCTTTGCCTAACTATATTCATGGTACCTTGCACAATTGATTATGTATCTTTATGGCATACTGTTTTTGCCTTCCCTGCTCTACCTGTAAAGCACTTTGGGTCAACTGTTGTTCTTTTAAATGTGCTATATAAATAAAATGACTTGACTTGCCTTGCTGGGTGAGTTAGAGGGCGCCACATGGCTTTGATTATTAAGGTCTGTTTATTAGTCCCTGGAGAGGAAATGAAGAAAACAGAACATTAATGAACACACTTTCAGATATGAATACGTAACATACAACGTATTTCCTCTCTTTTTATAACAACATCTGTATGTTTAAAGGTTTTTACTGTTGTTTTGAGGATTTCTGTCTTTTTTTGAAAGAGATTGTGTCATTTTATATATCTTGCACTATATTACTTACAATATATCACTTACATTGCACATATCTGTACATGTTGTTCATACATTGTTCATATTACATAGCCATATTTATTCTGCTCTTATAAGGTAACAGCTAATACACTGCAAATATTTATATTTAATTTATATCACTCTAAACCACCTTCTGTTAACCAACTGTACACTACTGTCTATGCTGCACTATATTTTTGGTCCTGTCTAATGTGATATACAAGTATATATACTTGTATATCACATTGCACTTTTCTGCTCTTTTAGCACTTCTGGTTGGACACAAACTGCATTTTGTTGTCTTTGTACTTGTACAATGACAGTAAAATTAAATCTAATTTTCCAGACTGTTAAGGTTTGTTTTCTCCACAGAGATTAGAGAGTTCTGTTTTTTTTGGGCATTTTTAGGCCTTTATTGACAGGCCAGCTGAAGACAAGGAGAGAGAGAGGGGGGAATGACATGCAGCAAAGGGCCACAGGTCGGAGTCAATCCCACGCCCGCTGCGTCCAGGAGTAAACCTCTATATGTGGGCGCACGCTCTACCAACTGAGCTATCCGGGCGCCCAGAGAGTTCTGTTTAAGTGGAGATGTTATATGAGTTATAATATTAGTTTAATTTAAATGTTAAAAACAACAGACTTCCCTGCTGTTAGGGTACATATCATGTAAGAGATCATCAAACTTCAGCTGATTTCTTACATTAAGACAATTATTTTCTGTGAAATGTTGTGTTTAAATATGCAAATGAGGCTTTATGTGATGCTAACTTTTGGTGAATTTAGGAGAAATCTGTGAAGAAACATAAATGTTTTCTGTTGTTGTAAAAGACAAAAATGAATTAAAATGATGTTTTAGCCTGAGTTAACTTCAGAGGTGTTGGTGTATTTAGAGCTTTGAGCAAGGCTAGCTTTTTACCCCTGCTTCTAGTCGTTATGCTAAGCTAGGCTAACATGCTAACTCACTGTTTCTCTGGCAGAGACAGAAAAAGCATCTGATTGGACAAAAGTATTTATTTCATCAGCGTTCAGTGTGAACAAACGCGTTTTAATGAATTTTGGGCTTGCTGTTTGCCTCTGTGTTGTCTTTATGCTAAGCTAGGCTAACATGCTAACTCACGGTTTCTCTGGCAGAGAGAAAAACTGTAAGTTAGCATGTTAGCATGTTAGCTGACCCCGATTCCTTCAGAGTGAACAAATGACACAGATGAGTTTCTGAGTTTTATTGATGATCAGGTTTAAAGAGATGCTCAGTTGGCGGCGATGGTCTGGTCCATCCAGGCGCGGAGCTCGGTGACGCGGGCGTACACACCGGGAATTGTGGGAGTGCAGGTACCGCTGCCCCAGGACACGATGCCGACCAGAGTCCAGGCGCCGGCCTTCTGGCAGACCAGAGGACCGCCGGAGTCGCCCTGAAACACACAACCCAACGTAAAGAACAAGAAGGAAACTACCCAACGTAACGAACAAGAAGGAAACTACCCAACGTAAAGAACAGGAAGGAAACTGCCCAACGTAAAGAACAGGAAGGAAACTGCCCAACGTAAAGAACAGGAAGAAAACTACCCAACGTAACGAACAGGAAGGAAACTACTCAACGTAAAGAACAAGATGGAAACTACCCAACGTAAAGAACAAGAAGGAAACTACCCAACGTAAAGAACAGGAAGGAAACTACCCAACGTAAAGAACAGGAAGGAAACTACCCAACGTAAAGAACAGGAAGGAAACTACCCAACGTAAAGAACAAGAAGGAAACTACTCAATGTAAAGAACAAGAAGGAAACTACCCAATGTAACAAACAGGAAAGAAACTACCCAACGTAAAGAACAGGAAGGAAACTACCCAACGTAACGAACAGGAAGGAAACTACCTAACGTAAAGAACAAGAAGGAAACTACCCAACGTAACGAACAGGAAGGAAACTACCCAACAGCTATTTCAGCGTTTAGCTGCTTTAACCCCTGAGTGTAGACGGGCCGCGGTTTGCCGGCGTTAGCGCCCCTCACCATGCAGGAAGAAGCTCCGGACGCCCCAGCGCAGATCATCAGATTGGTGATCTTGTTGCCCCAGTAATTGCGGCACTGCTCATTGGTCAGCAGGGGGAGGGCAGCCTGCTGCAGAAGGGCAGGGGTGTCGGGGGCTGCAACACACACAAACATCACAGATCAACACACAGTGAACAACCAGGGGTCAAAGGTCAGAGGCCATCCACACAGAGACCCAAAATGTGAGTTGATTGAGCAACTTGAGTTGTTGTTGAACGATGCTGGTGTGGCGTGGCGGACATTTTGGCTACGCAAGGTGTCCCATGGTTGCACAAATGCACGTCCTACTCTCCCCCCATCCAGCTGGTAACCCCGACGCATTGGGGGAGGTGCGAGTTAGAGTTAAGATTCTTTGCCCGAGCCCGAGCCTGAACCGGACCGGACCCGACCCACGGGCCGGGCCCTTGACCAAGCATTTGTGTTTTTTTAATCATGACTTTATTAGCCGTATTCGGTGGGGAGCAAGCTCTGCCTTCTCCGGTAGCTCTGGGTGTCCTGACCTGACTTGAGTGTGAGGTAAACTGGGCTACATCGTGGCCAGTGCATCAGCATGCAGCCCATGGTGAAGGACAGTATTAATTAGGTGATGAGACCGTGGTGAAGGACAGTATTAATTAGGTGATGGAGACCAGAAAGTCTCCTATATGGTTCCAAGTCTTTGATTATGTTGTTATGCCGTACGTTGCTGCTTGCAGCTTTAATTCTTTTCAAACCTGCGAAAAATTTGGCATCTGCAGATTCTGTGCGCCTCGGCTAATAAGCAGCTCTGTTTCAGTGTCTACAGGCCTGCTCTCCTCTGATTGGCTCTCACCGTTGTAGCGGGTCAGGCCCCAGCCGCTGGTCACGCACTTCATGCCTCCGGGGAAGTTGTCTCCGGTCTCGGCCACGCACACGGGGGAAACACGCATGTTCATCTGGGCGGGGCTGGCCAGCTTCACCAGCAGGATGTCGTTGTTGATGGTGAAGCCGTTGTAGCGGGGGTGCTTGAACACCTGAGAGGAAATGACATCGTTATGAGCGGCGAACACACACAAGGAAGACGGCGTGATGAGACCGGGAGCAGATGCCACTCACCTGGGCGACCTTCATGACCTGGATGTTCTCGGCGTTGGAGGAGCGGTCGTGCTCTCCGAGGATCACGCGGTGGGACGTCCTGCACGAAGAGAACAGAGGGGGTAGATTCAAAATTGAATCATTTTGAATCTACAGCAAAAACTGAGCTAAAACAAAACAGGTTGTAAAATAGCAAACAAATGTCTACAGTTACGCTTTGTTCCAACTGCTAACACACTAACATGACGTGCATAGCACAATGATTTACACCGACACACAGAGAGCTAAACCTGTCTCCAAAAGTCTAGACACATTTTCTACTTTACACACATTTTGCAATTCAAAATGGCAACACAGTTCTCTGCATAAGATACAACAATCTGACATAAAGTCACATGTTTGCCATTTCAAAACTCTGCCATTCAAAATGACACTACATGAGCTGATTGGCCAATATATACACACCTGGCCAAACACCTCATTGGTTCATTGTTACCACTTCAATCAGGAAGTAGGCACTATGAAAAGACCACAGGTAAGCACCTCTTTTTTCTATATATTTTTCTGCAATTTTCTTTTTCAGTTTACTGTGTTTTGTGCATTGTTCAGTCCGATATAAATATATCTGCTGTGCATATGTTGCACTGACTTGTTTGGTGAAAAATAAAAAAATAAAAAGTTTCAACATCATGTGTGTAGGCCTATCTGCAAATATGTCTGTGCATGTGAACAATCTGAAGAACTTTCTACAATTTGAACTATTTTAGTATTATGGCAAATCATACTACAGATCATTATGCCCAACAGTGTGCAGTTGGTTAGACAAAGATCTGGTAATACGAATAAAGTGTGTGCCATTTGATTTTGATAATGCTATATGTAGTTTTGGTTGCAGGATCTATAAGGTATTTTGCAGTTTGGGTGTGTGGTTTTGTGAATTGTGTTAAGTATTTTGAATAAACCAGCCTAGTTTGCAAAATTGTGTTTCAGCAGTTGGAAAAACACTGTAAATGTAACCTATGGCTACAAAACAGAAGTAAAGAGGTAATCTATCCATAGTGTCTTGGTGTTTCCATATTACATCTGGCATATATATATATATATATATATATATATATATATATATATATATATATATATATATACTATATATAAAAATAAAAACAATCCATTTGGCAACCTGTTTGATGTCTTACACTATTCCAGTAATCATTATTTTGGTCTTTGATATACACTTATATAGATGTAAAAAATCTGCTGTTCCAGGTCCTCCGTGTGGAGCGACGGGGGGTGACGCACTGACAGGGCCGAAGATTTAAGATTATGCACTTTAACAATGCAGAGCTTTCCCATGGCTTGTGGAAGACTGGGGTGCATGTATTTGGCGGGCAGGGGGGTTTAGGTATTCTCCCTCAAGAAAATGTGAAGTTTTTCACTAAAAATGAAATGCTTTTTCACATAATTTAGTACCATTATTATCACCATGTCTAGATGAGAAGTACATAACTCTAAAAGCATAACAACAAAACGTGCTCATGATCGTTAGATCTGAGAGAAGTCATTTAGTTTGATTCATTGGGCTTGGGATTGGGCCAATAAGACGTCTTTGTTGCTGGGCCGAAGTTTTAGAACGCTAGGGGAACTTAACAATGTTCAAAACTCATAAAACCCATGAAAGCATGTACTGACTTGACGTTGCAGTGAGCAGCCGTCACCACCCAGTTCTCGTTGACCAGAGAGCCGCCGCAGAAGTGGAAGCCGGTGTAGTCCTGAAACAGAGAGTCAGAGCATGTTCACTAACACAACTCATGTTAACTGTAAACGTATCAAAGTTACTTCTGTTTAAAACCATCCGTCTGCCTTGAAATTAGTTCAACAAATCAGCTGTGTGTGTGTGTGTGTGTGTGTGTGTGTGTAAGTGTGTGTCTATGTCTGTCTGAGTGTGTGTGTGTGTGTGTGTGTGTCTATGTCTGTCTGAGTGTGTGTGTGTGTGTGTGTATGTGTGTGTGTGTGTGTGTGTCTGTCTGAGTGTATGTGTGTGTGTGTGTGTGTGAGTGTGTTTGTGTGTCTGTGTGTGTGTGTGTGTGTGTGTGTGTCTGTGTATGTGTGTCTGCGTGTGTGTGTGTGTGTGTGTGTATCTGTGTGTGTGTGTGTGTGTGTGTCTGTGTATGTGTGTGTGTGTGTGTGTGTTTGTGTGTGTGTGTGTGTGTGTGTGTGTGTGTGTATCTGTATGTGTGTGTGTGTGTGTGTGTGTGTGTGTTTGTGTGTGTGTGTGTGTGTGTGTGTTTATGTGTGTGTGTGTGTGTGTGTGTGTGTGTCTGAGTGTATGTGTGTGTGTGTGTGTGTGTGTGTGTTGTGTGTGTGTGTGTGTGTGTGGTGTGTGTGTGTGTGTGTCTGCGTGTGTGTGTGTGTGTGTGTGTCTGTGTGTGTGTGTGTGTGTGTGTGTGTTGTGTGTGTGTGTGTGTGTATCTGTGTGTGTGGTGTGTGTGTGTGTGTGTGTGTGTGTGTGTGTGTGTGTGTGTGTGTATCTGTATGTGTGTGTGTGTGTGTGTGTGTGTGTGTGTGTGTGTGTGTGTTTGTGTGTGTGTGTGTGTGTGTGTGTTTATGTGTGTGTGTGTGTGTGTGTGTGTGTGTGTGTGTGTGTGTGTGTGTGTGTGTGTGTGTGTGTGTGTGTGTTTACCTGCAGGGACACCTGCCAGGGCCAGGAGTGGGGCACGGCCTCCTCACCGTTGACGATACGAGAGTATCCGGTGATGACGGGAGGGATGGCGGGAGTGCCGCAACCTGGTGACATCATTGTGACATCATTTAAAAAAACAACGTAGATTTGGGTTCAGGACTTCCTTTATCAGAATGATCCACCTGACTTCCTCTGTCTACGTCTGCATCCTTAAAGCTCCAGAAACCATCCAACAATCTGTAAGGACATTCCTAGCATGACTGGGCATGTTTCTACCTCTCATACCTAAAACAACAATAATAATAATTCAAATATAAATCCTTTGTTTACGTAAACACACTTGCAGCAAGAAACTCCTACCAAACCGTACATGTTCACATCTTTTGGCATTGCTCTACTTTTAAAGACAACGTTTAGTTTAGCTTTTCAAAAAAATATTTTTACATTAGTGGTATTAATACAATTTATAAGTCAAATTCTGACTAAGTAAACCCATTTCCACTCTTTCAAACTACTACACGTTTATGGCAGCAATCCAGTTTAGGCTTTCAGCTTTCAGCATTCACACGTCATGTAGTAGTTTAGGACTGATCCCCTCTTACCCATGCAGCTAACAGAAGGCTACCAACATGACAGTTGTTCTGATGAAGCCCCTGTTCTCATGTCAAGACGATAAATCAAATGAAAAACACACATCTCATCAACGCTTTTGTAACTATCGTACGAAAACTTATGCACAACAATAAGCACAATCATTTATGAAATTACAGCACCTGCCGGCCGCTCACATGACAGTTACCTGATAAATATATATATATTTTTTTGATTAGGACAATGCACATTAATCAACATTTCTGTAAATGTGCCAGTGTTAGTTAGTCGGCTAATTTTCAACTGTAGCCCTAGTTACCCAGCATGCATGTCTTTTATGGTGGGAGGAAACCCACGCAAACACGGGGAGAACATGCACATCCACACAGACAGGCCCTGCCCGGACCAGGGATCCAACCTTGCCCAGACCGGGGATTGAACTCTGCCGTGCCTACTTGCTGTGAGGCAGAAGTGCTAACCACTGAGCCACCGCGCTGCCAATAAAGAAGTTACAATCACTCAGTCTTAGTTTTTCTTTAGGGTCAGTCACAGTGGACAGATTCTGGCCTCTAATCCAGTACCGGCCAGGTACCTGGCCTGTGGAGGACCAGGCCAGACTGGGCCAGGTACCTGGCCTGTGGACCGGGCCAGGTACCTGGATTACTCCGTGAGCAGGACGCTGAGTTTGTTTCAACATTTTGATGTGAAACACGCGGCTCAGTTATCAGCTGAATTTAAGAAGATATAAAGACATGGAGAGAATGCCCTTAGATCTCCCAATAAGTAAAGAAGTCAGAGTTTCTGCTCAGACGTTACCCAGCATGCTTCACTGTCTCAGCTGGTACCCTGATGGGAAAGAGATTGTCTCACCGTAGGCGACGCCAGCGAAGGCGAGGCAAGAGAGGATCCAAAGGAAGGCCATGGCTCGATCATGTCGGCTCTGTCGGAGCCAGAAGCTTTTATACAGACAGGGAGACATGGGATTGGTCGGGACAGGGAGACGTGGGATTGGTCGGGACAGGGAGACGTGGGATTGGTCGGGACAGGGAGACGTGGGATTGGTCGGGACAGGACGGGGCAGGGAGACGTGGGATTGTTTGGGACAGGACGGGGCAGGGAGACATGGGATTGGTCGGGACAGGACGAGGCAGGGAGACGTGGGATTGGTCGGGACAGGACGGGGCAGGGAGACGTGGGATTGGTCGGGACGGGGCAGGGAGACGTGGGATTGTTTGGGACAGGGAGACGTGGGATTGGTCGGGACAGGGAGACTTGGGATTGGTCGGGACAGGACGGGGCAGGGAGACGTGGGATTGGTTGGGACAGGGAGACGTGGGATTGGTCGGGACAGGGAGACGTGGGATTGGTCGGGACAGGACGGGGCAGGGAGACGTGGGATTGGTTGGGACAGGGAGACGTGGGATTGGTCGGGACAGGGAGACGTGGGATTGGTCGGGACAGGACAGGACATCTTATCTGCGACGGTGGGAGTTTGGACAGCTGGAGCTGACAGAGAGTTTTCCAGCATGTCAGATTTTAGAGTTTCCAGACTCTGACTGTTTTTAGTCAAATGATTGATTACAAAACTATTAAAATTGTGTTTTACAGCAAATAATCATCAACTGGCGATTAATATCCAAGAGGAACAAACCTAAACCTAACCCAAACATGCTTCTCTGTGTTACAAAGAGAGTTAGTCTGTGGAATATCATTACTCTCATTGTCCAATATCATTACTCACTGAATATGATCACCACTACTGGCCAATATTCAAATAATGTGCAATAACCCACACTGCATATCACACTGTATATAAAACCATACTTACTTATACTTTATATATATATATATATATATATATATATATATATATATATATATAGTGTCTCAACTGTGCACCTTATCCCCCTTTATTGCACTACTTATTTTATCTCATGTTATATTTGTTACGTATATGTTGGCACTGAAAGGAGTTGCTTTTAATCTCATTGTCCGTGTGTATAGTGACAATAAAAGTTATTCTTCTTCTAGCACAGTCAGTCTGTGGAATAACTAAAAGAAAACTCTGCAGAAACTAAATATAAATGTTAAAGGGCTGAGGTCCAAGAAGAGCAATGTCCAAAAATGATTCACTTTACTATCGTAAAAAGGAGATTTCTTGGCTAATTTCAACATGTCTTTTTATCCTAAAAAAACTAAATATTCATATTTTTCTGTGTTTTGGATTGACCCCAGAGGGTTCATCTCCTCTTCTGTCTCCTTGACTCTCCTGTTGGTCAAATCTGACCCATTTTCAAAAAGTTTCTATATCAGAAATTTGGGTTTTCTTTCAAACAAATTGTCCAAAAAAATTACATGGATGGTTGCGTACAACGCTCTTCACTAGTAAAATAAATAATCAGTTCACTACTTTCATTGAATTTGGGTGTTTTAGTAAATTTTATAGCATGTAAAGAAAAAACAATTGATAAAAGAAAACATGTCAGACAAAAGTGACACAAATGTTACAAAAATGTCAAAAAAAAGCTTTAAATATTTGGGAAAAAACCCACAAAAACTTCAAAAGGCTCATAAAAAGTCGACAAAAAAGACATCAATAAAGGTTTTTCATTTAAAATTTTGACTCAGAAAACCAAAAGT
>NC_050175.1:46354757-46387257 GCF_008315115.2 Sander lucioperca | reverse complement strand
ATCACAGCACCTTTCTTTCTGCCAGTCAGCTGCAGCAGAGAAGCTGTATAGCTTTGTTATTATTGGTATTTTTAGCCCAATAACCGCTGTTTTAATCAACATTTATTCACCAGATCTTATCATGGTTTATTTATATATATATTTCTTTTAATGTTATTATTTCGGTCTATTTCGGCCAGGGAAGCTGGATTGCTTTGTTGTTTATTGATATTTTTAAAACTATAACGCTACATCTATCAACATTTATTTAGATGTTATCATAGTATACATTTCTTTCTTTTAATAATATTATTTTGGTCTTATTACCGGTGAAATATTACAGTATTCTGTAAAACAGAACACGACATGATCCAAGCTGGGCGCATGCAAAGCCGATTTCCCACAATGCAATGCGGGCATTCATATCACAGAATCAGACAACGATCAGCAGGTCTTTAACGCCAGTATCGCTTCAATATACATATATAATATAATGTACATATATACAGTCAGTGGTTTAGTCACCAGCAACAACACGTTGCTCAGCTTTGTTCCAGTAAGTTATGCACCGTAATAATGTTTAAAAACATCCGCAGAAAACTCTGGAAGTGATGTGATACGTGCTGCTTGGCGGATAAGAAGATAAAAAATACATAATATTCGTAATATTGATGTTTTTGTCTAACGTTGTATTTGAGGATGTAAACAATGAAGATATTAATAATAATAAAATACAGTTTCATGTATTTGTCTCATGTATTGTGACAACAAATCAAATCAGCTGAAGACTCCTGAAGTGACGTAGTAATTACTGCACGGCGTCTGTGAAAGCTTGCTGCACGTTGTAGCCTACGTGAGAATTTGTACGATAAATATACCAATAATGAAAAAATAGTGTTTTATGCTTGTGTTTGACTTATTTGCATTTGTTTTGACTTCTTCTGTTGTTAAAAACAAAAAATAAACTACTTACAAAGAGAAGCATTTTTTATCTTATTTTCCATGCATCATTATTTAAAAACGCAATTTTCTAATTTTGTGGTTGATGAATGTTAATAACAAAGACTAAAGGGAAAAAAACATGAGCATATGTATGTGTGGGACTTACTTTGATTTAACATCACACTGCATTATTAGTTGTAATGTTAATTGAAATATCAACTTATGGTAGGCCTAACATATTAATTATTATATTCAGAAGATGATCCTCATATCAATCACCGTGGTTACAGCTTGTAGCCATCCTAACCTTTGTAGCCTTTACTGAGACTACCTTTTAAAAATTAAGAAGGGACTAGTTTTAGGAAGCATTTCAGGAAATTAAAAGGATAAGCAGATTGTTGCTGAGGTTTTTGTTCACAGAGATGTAGCTTTGTTTGGGTATGTGTACATATATAACATGTGTTTTGGCATTTTTTCACAAACTGAGGAGTTGGTTGTGACGTTGTGACATGGGTCAGAGGGTGTCAGAGGTCATAAATGATGAACCAATCAATGGGCTCTGGTGTTCATGTGGACAACACCTGGCTGGAAGGCCTGTCTTCAAAGTGTGTGTTATAATTTAGAGCAGACACGGTGAATCAGGGGGTTTATGTTATACAAGGCTGCATTACAGAGCATATTCATATGTCAGAAAGCATGGCAATATCTAAAAACATCTCATTTAAAGTTTGGTTGTCAGGTGACTGTCATGAAGGTTGTGGAGAGGAATAGAAACCAGTCTCTCCAGGCAAGCACAGAGAATATGGTCTGATCTTTATTCTCCATGCCAAGTAGTTCTTATCCTCTGCTGGCACCCCAATGTAAACTAAATATTTCTAAACTATAGGCCTAATTTGGACCTACCTCAATAAAATAAATAAATAAAACTTTAAATAATGTTGCTTAAGGCTGGTTGTGGAATAGCTTCATGATATAATGCATATAGGGTTGTGTGTAGGTCTTATCACTGTTTGTGAAAGATGAGCAATAGATTGTGGCTGATAATGTGCTTCAGTCTGGCTGCATATCACTTTGTTTATGTTTTTTTTTTATTGTAAGTAAATGTCAGCTGTATGATAAAACAATATGTCAAGTGTTATGTGTGAAGCATTTGAACTCAAGGCAGATATCCCTCTGGGGACAATAAAGTATCACCTGCAAAGTGGTCTCCATGATATAATAAAAATTAAAACTCTGTCATAGGACTATAGCAAAGACATTGTTGGAAACTTCTCAACCTGGAGAGTAACATATGTCAGTATTACTCCTGCTTTGAAATATTGAACTCTGAACCTTGAACCCAGTACATGTTTGAAGGCTTGTCATTTAGCAACAGAAGGAGCTACGCACATAGAACCAGCTGTTATAGAAAGCTCTGGACCTCCGCTGTCATGTAGATATGGTCACCAAAGTTTACCCACTGTAAGCACCGTCAAATATGGTAATAAGCTATTTTCACCTATTCAATGATTATATTTCTAAAATCAGTGTGTTCCCCATCCCAAAAAACCCAGGGTGTATCCAAAATTCTACACTGCTAACTTCTAATTATGAGAAATATACCAATATATTTAAAAACTGCAACTCCCACTAGAGACACGCCACAGAACCTGTTACAAAGCTTGTGTATTTGTAGTTCTTCTGGGGTGGGTGGGGAGACATGTTCCACTCCTGTGTTTCTGCTGCTGGCCGGCCGACCGAGCAAACAGTACATGAGACAAATACATGAAACTGTATTTTATTATTATTAATATATTCATTGTTTACATCCTCAAATACATCATTAGACAAAAACATCACTATTATGAATATTATGTATTTTTTATCTTCTTATCCGCCGAGCGGAACGTACCACGTCACTTCCGGAGTATTCCGCGGATTTTTTTAAATGTTATTACTCTAGAAGACTGATCAACTGATCAACTAATGTCTACCGTACTCTAGAAGACTGATTAACTGATCAACTAATGTCTACCGTACTCTAGAAGACTCTGATCAACTAATGTCTACCGTACTCTAGAAGATTCTGAACAACTAATGTCTACCGTACTCTAGAATACTGATCATCTGATCATCTAATGTCTACCATACTCTAGAAGACTCTGATCAACTAATGTCTACCGTACTCTAGAAGACTGATTAACTGATCAACTAATGTCTACCGTACTCTAGAAGACTGATCAACTAATGTCTACCGTACTCTAGAAGACTCCGATCAACTAATGTCTACCGTACTCTAGAAGACTGATCAACTGATCAACTAATGTCTACCGTACTCTAGAAGACTGATCAACTGATCAACTAATGTCTACTGTACTCTAGAAGACTCCGATCAACTAATGTCTACCGTACTCTAGAAGACTGATCAACTGATCAACTAATGTCTACCGTACTCTAGAAGACTGATCGACTGATCAACTAATGTCTACCGTACTCTAGAAGACTGATCAACTGATCAACTAATGTCTACCGTACTCTAGAAGACTGATCAACTGATCAACTAATGTCTACCGTACTCTAGAAGACTGATCAACTGATCAACTGATCAACTAATGTCTACCGTACTCTAGAAGACTGATCAACTGATCAACTAATGTCTACCGTACTCTAGAAGACTGATCAACTGATCAACTAATGTCTACCGTACTCTAGAAGACTGATCAACTGATCAACTGATCAACTAATGTCTACCGTACTCTAGAAGACTGATCAACTGAACAACTAATGTCTACCGTACTCTAGAAGACTCTGATCAACTGATCAACTAATGTCTACCGTACTCTAGAAGACTGATCAACTGAACAACTAATGTCTACCGTACTCTAGAAGACTCTGATCAACTAATCAACTAATGTCTACCGTACTCTAGAAGACTGATCAACTGAACAACTAATGTCTACCGTACTCTAGAAGACTCTGATCAACTGATCAACTAATGTCTACCGTACTCTAGAAGACTGATCAACTGAACAACTAATGTCTACCGTACTCTAGAAGACTCTGATCAACTGATCAACTAATGTCTACCGTACTCTAGAAGACTCTGATCAACTGATCAACTAATGTCTACCGTACTCTAGAAGACTGATCAACTGATCAATTAATGTCTACCGTACTCTAGAAGACTCTGATCAACTGATCAACTAATGTCTACCGTACTCTAGAAGACTGATTAACTGATCAACTAATGTCTACCGTACTCTAGAAGACTGATCAACTGATCAACTAATGTCTACTGTACTCTAGAACAGTGGTTCCCAACCTGGGGTCCGGGGACCCCTAAGGGGGGCGGCAAAGATCACAGGGGGGGCGCAAGTCTTTATCTGGTTTGAGGTTGAGGTAAAAAAAAAAATATATTTGCAATGTTAATGTTAAACAAATTATGATAATACACTAGAATATATAATGTATACAAAAGTCTGTATAAAAACTATATATTTTTGTTCTTGCTTAAACTTGTAGGCAGGCTACTTAGTAGGCCAAACCTCCGGGACCTCTTAACCTGGGACCCTTGCTGTCATCAGGTCAGCTGCTAGCTGCTATCATCCTGGTTTTTCCTGCCGCCACGGCATCACTATTTTATGAACGAAACATGGCGGAGAAACGTAAAAGTGCTGATAACTCCTCTGTATCAAAAAAGAAAGTAAGGGAAAGTTACCTCAACTTTGGTTTCGGAGGGGGGGCTCAGCTTTTCTTAGACATACGTAGGGGGGCGCCAAGGAAAAAAGATTGGGAACCACTGCTCTAGAAGACTCTGATCAACTAATGTCTACCGTACTCTAGAAGACTGATCAACTGATCAACTAATGTATACCGTACTCTAGAAGACAGATTAACTGATCAACTAATGTCTAACGTACTCTAGAAGACTGATTAACTGATCAACTAATGTCTACCGTACTCTAGAAGACTGATCAACTGATCAACTAATGTCTACCGTACTCTAGAAGACTCTGATCAACTAATGTCTACCGTACTCTAGAAGACTCTGATTTGTCCCTGCTTTGTACTCTGTAAACAGTAACCTGTTCTGCTTTGTGCTTTGTTTTGTTGCTAATCTTTTTGCTTCCGTGCTGTCTTGTTTTGTGCTTGTGTTGTCTTAGTTTCTTGTTGTAAAAAGCATTTTTAAAGGGTTACTTTGATTCTTTCCAACCTGGACTCTATGTCTCCATGTTTGTGTGTCTGATTGTCTGATGGAACAACAATCTCTGAAACTGGTCCAGTATTAAACCAGAACCAAGCTGTAATGTAACCCTACAGGACTAATGTTCAGCAGCAGTTAGTGTCCACTAAAAGTTCTGTTGTTACTGCTGACAGACTCAGATTATTATTCTAAGTGTCTGACAATATTATGGGATGGATCCCTACAGAGATAGACCTTTAAGTTAAAGAGTAAGATCCTTTTAGTTTAACATGAAACAGCCCTGAAATCACCATCACCAAACCCACCAGACTCCATGTAAATAATCAGTACTTTTAACGTGTATAGAGCCAGCATATGTCCACCAGACTCCAGGTAAATAATCAGTACTTTTAGCGTGTATAGAGCCAGCATATTTCCACCAGACTCCATGTAAATAATCAGTACTTTTAGCGTGTATAGAGCCAGCATATGTCCACCAGACTCCAGGTAAATAATCAGGACTTTTAGCGTGTATAGAGCCAGCATATGTCCACCAGACTCCATGTAAATAATCAGTACTTTTAGCTTGTATAGAGCCAGCATATCTCCACCAGACTCCAGGTAAATAATCAGTACTTTTAAGGTGTATAGAGCCAGCATATTTCCACCAGACTCCAGGTAAATAATCAGTACTTTTAGTGTGTATAGAGCCAGCATATTTCCACCAGACTCCAGGTAAATAATCAGTACTTTTAGCGTGTATAGAGCCAGCATATCTCCACATGTAAATGGGTGAATTAAGGGTTTATTTCAACCAAACCAGAGTGGTGATTGTTGGAACAGTGGAAAGATGAACCAAGACGGCTTTTGATACCTTTTGAAACCTGTAAGGGCTTCTATAAAAAACAAAGGGAAAATGTAAACATACAAAACCACCAGTACATTTTAGGTAGTGTTCAAAAGTTTCATATGAAATAAGTGTAAAACAAAATATAACATACAGAGAAACCTAAGTAGTCATCATCTGTACAGACCAACAGTTTAAAGAATGATCTTTTTGTTTCCAAGTCAAATATTTTAGACAGCAGAGCATTTCTGTTTTTATAATAAACAACACAGAGGTGTCCATTAAATGTACATTTTCATTTCATAAAATAACTTTGATGGAAAACTGACACAGGCTTCTGGGATCTGAAGTGAAATAAAGTTTAGTTTGGATGGAAACAAAATGTGCTGACGGTCTGAGTCGTCAGCAGCCAATCAGAGAGCGGCAGTTCGAGGCGCTTGAGCCGTGTGAATGCTGCCAGCTGAGTGCTGAGCCAGACGGACCAGCGAGCGCTCTGATTGGCTGAAGGCCAGCAGGGTTCAGGGATAAAAGAGCAGCTCTGTCTTCAACACTTCATCACCCTCTTCATCATCGTCACCATGGCCTTCCTCTGGATCGTCTCCTGCCTCGCCTTCGTTAGCACCGCCTACGGTGAGACAAACTCTTGAATCTTTTAGAAATGAAATCTGAGAACTGAATTCATTCATTTATATTTTAGTCCAGGGCTCCGCAACCTGCGTCTCTCCAGCGGCTCCTTTGACAAAAAGTTATATGGAAATAAATAACAGTTTACAGTTATAACAGTAACAGTTTAGTAACAGTTTTAGGCTACATCTCCACTGCTATGTTTTGGTTTAAAAACTAATATCTTCTGCTACGTTTCCCCCTCTCATTCCCCCTGCTCTGGCGTTTCCCCCTCTCATTCCCCCTGCTCTAGTGTTTCCCCTCTCATTCCCCCTGCTCTGGCGTTTCCCCCTCTCATTCCCCCTGCTCTAGTGTTTCCCCTCTCATTCCCCCTGCTCTAGTGTTTCCCCTCTCATTTCCCCTGCTCTGGTGTTCCCCCTCTCATTCCCCCTGCTCTGGTGTTTCCCCCTCTCATTCCCCCTGCTCTGGCGTTTCCCCCTTTCATTCCCTCTGCTCTGGCGTTTCCACCTTTCATTCCCTCTGCTCTGGCGTTTCCCCCTCTCATTCCCCCTTAAAAACCAAAACGTAGCACTGGAGATGTAGCCTTAGCTTCCATTTATCGTTGTTTAATCCCTAAAGTGAATCTCACATTCTCCATTTAGGCTATGTAACATTTATGTTTCACCTAACCCTAAATGTAACTGTAGAGATGCTAAACTTAACTGTCATGTGACCGTCTGTCTCCTGTTGCCTCTCAGGTTGCGGCGTGCCGGCTATCACCCCCGAGGTGTCCGGCTACGCCCGCATCGTTAATGGCGAGGAGGCGGTGCCTCACTCCTGGCCCTGGCAAGTGTCTCTGCAGGTGAGTTTCTTCTTTCGTCTCACTGTTTTCATCTTGTCTTCATGTTACTCGGTGTCTGAGTTCAGTCTGTTTTTTCCTCGCAGCAATCCAACGGTTTCCACTTCTGCGGAGGCTCTCTGATCAACGAGAACTGGGTGGTGACGGCCGCTCACTGCAATGTGATGTCAGTTCAACACGACACCACTCTGTCTCTAAATCTTTACCTGTTAGGGTTTCAGTTAATAACACACTTTAATCAAGCTCTTTTTTAAATGTTTAAGGTTTAGACCATATTATTCTCGGGAAGATTAGACTTCCTGTCTGAGTCTCTCAGCTCCAAGCCCATTGGTTCCCACTGAAGACACAGATAATATAAGCCTCTTTCTGACCAAGTAGTTACAGGAACGTAGTTATAGGAACAGTCCAGTAGAAACAGTTCTAATAACTACTCTACCCCAAAACCAAGCCAAGTGGTCATAGGAACTGACCTTTTGTTATTATAACACAGCCATCTAACCACCACTATGTGGAAAAGGGAAAAGGGAAGAGACCCTGCCCTGAAGTAGGAGCTGAAAGAGTTACAGGAACTGTGGCCAGAGGAATTTAATAATCCCCTGGTCCAGTCAGAACAGGAGAAAAAAAGGGGTTTTAGGAACGGTATGTTCTAAGAACTGCAAAAATCACTCTGGTCGCAAAGAGGCTATTGTTACATCATTGATTTACTAAAATAGCTGCTCTTTGTAGGTTTTAATCAAACAAACAGGAGGAAATAGTCAAAGCAAACTTGAATATTCTGACAGGGGACATTCATGTGTCAGTATGGACAAAACAATATACAACCCATTCATAAGAGAAGGTTCTGACAAGCAACAAGCAATTCATAACCTGAGGAAACCGACAAAAACCTTTTTCCTTGCTGCTGTCTCTAATGCTTGCTCTTGGGGGGATTTGTTGTGTCTCTGTAAATGATAGAGACAGTTTGAGTTTTTAATTATGCAGGTTGATCGCTGTAGGAACAAACGATTTGCTGAACCTCGTAGTTCTAATTTTCTGCTGTAGAAATCTACCATTTGACTGTTTACTGAACTGGGTGTTCCTGTTTCAGGACGTACCACCGTGTGATCGCTGGGGAACACAACAAGGGCTCCGGCTCCAACGAGGACGTCCAAATCCTGAAGCCTGCCAAGGTGAGAACTCCCCGGCAGCCAATCAGCTTTCAGAATCGTTATCGTGCTTTTATGGAATCAATTCATCTTTCTCTTTGGTGTCATGTTTTGGAAGTCGCTCTGTAAAGAACAGTCAATCAAATCAAAATCTATCAAATCTATCTGTGGTACAGATATATAGATGGATGGATGGATAGATAGATAGATAGGTAGCTAGATAGATGGATAGATAGATAGATAGATAGATAGATAGATAGATGGATAGATGGATGGATGGATAGATAGATAGATAGGTAGCTAGATAGATGGATAGATAGATGGATAGATAGATAGATAGATAGATAGATAGATAGATAGATGGATAGATGGATGGATGGTTAGGCAGATACTGTTGTCTGAAACTGTGTTATGAATGCATTGCACTATTTAACTGTGCAACACATTTACCTACGGGTACCCCCCCCAGGTGTTCACCCACCCCCAGTGGAACCCCCGCACCATCAACAATGACATCTCTCTCATCAAGCTGGCAACCCCTGCCCGCCTCGGCACCAACATTTCCCCCGTCTGCATCGCCGCGTCTGGTGATAACTTCCCCGCCGGCATGACCTGCGTTACCTCTGGCTGGGGTCTGACCCGCTACAACGGTAAGACCCCCAAAACACCCTAAAACCCAAACAGTAACTGCATCTTATTCACTCATTATTTATTGTTAACTGTTGGTGTTTTTACCAGTTGTAGAAGTTCAGAATCCATTCAGATTTGCAGTTGTTGGTCAGCAAAAAAAATAAATGTATAAACTAAGGTAATTGTATGTGGAGTTTATAACGGTATAAGAAGCTGGGAGGTTAATAGTTATAGGTTTAGATATCTTTAGATCTTTAGAGGCGATGTAGAAAGTTGTTAACTCCCACTGAAACCCAAACATTCACTGCATCTTACTGACTCATTATTTATAGCAAACTGTTGGTGTTTTGATTAGTTTCAGAAGTTGACAAAAAAACTCAGATTTGAAGTTGAGCTAAAGCTAGATTAGCAATGTTGGTCGCCAAATACAATACCTAAACTAACTTTAGTGGAAAGTGGATTATAAACAGTATAAGAAGCTATCTTCAGCTATCAGATATCTTTAGGTCGGGTTAGGAGGCAATGTAGAAAGACGCCTGCCTTGATCGCCATCTTGTGCAGACTCCCCATTGGTAACGTGATGCTGTTTGATTTCAATTTGTAAAGTTTAAAGTCAGACCTTTGTTAAAGACATATTTATGAGAATGAGTCAAACTTTCATTAAAATGTGTTTTTATACAAATCTAAGCGTACGCTGATGACACTCTAATATATTTCCCAGAAAAATACTAAATATCCCAAAATATATCTCTATTTTTGGGTCTGAAGTGATTCACTGCTTTTAGAAAGAGTGCTTTTACTGTGAAAGGGGAGCAGGAAGTGACATTACAGTCCACATAAATGACAAACACAAGACATACATACAGTACAAATGTGAGAATGAGTAAAAATGACAATAATATGTGTGTTTATATGACTCTTAGCCTACGTTGGTGACACTAACATATTTCCAAGAAAAAAACTAAAATACCAAATTTCACTGCTTTTAAAAAGAGAGCTTTTACTGTGAAAGGGGAGCAGGAAGTGTGTGTTGAGTGTTGTGCGTTGTCTCTCCACAGCTCCCAGTACTCCCAACCTGCTGCAGCAGGCCGCCCTGCCGCTGCTGTCCAACGAGCAGTGCAAGAGCCACTGGGGCAGCCAAATCTCCAATGTGATGATCTGCGCCGGAGGAGCCGGAGCCACTTCCTGCATGGTGAGGCCCCACCCACACACCTACCTGGCTCACCTGTCATTGCATTTACATGCAAGTTAAAAACACAATTATACCCGTCAATACCCCGGTTTCTCAGCTGCCGTGTAAACACCTTAAACTGGCTGAACTCTCCCGGTTAACAGAGCTAGATATCTCCTTTAGTAACACATGGGTTTGGGTGGCAGTAGCTCAGTCCGTAGGGACTTGGGTTGGGACCCGGAGGGTCGCTGGTTCAAGTACGGACCAAAGTACAGAGTGTGGATTGGGCAGAGAGGTCCTGAGCATGTGTGTATTTCAGGCCTGTGTGTAGTGATTTCTAACAGAGTGTAAATTGTAATTTCCCCACTGGGGATCAATAAACAGTATAAATTATTATTACATCTCCGCACGAGCAGAAAAACTGTTGGCTAAATTCTGCACATTTTTATTCTGGATCATGGCTGAAAACTGCCGGACTTCCTGTCTGTCATTGCAACCTAAGACTGATTGTAACAGAGTTTAGCGGCACTTTCAACCAATATAAATCACCAATACATAGAAAAGAGTAGTTGGAAGCAACGGTGCCAAACCCAACAGCAGCTTTAAACCTTTAAACTTACTGAGGACTTCTCCATGATGCATAATGTTACTACAGCTACTATTTGTAGTCACTGATCCATTATCTTTATTGTGACTATTATTGCCACTGTTCATCACACCCCCAACTGGCACCGCCACACATCACCTACTAAGAGCCTGGGTCTGCTGAGGTTTCTTCCTAAAAGGAAGTTTTTCCTCGCCACTGTTGCACTGAATGCTTGCTCTTGGGGGAATTACTGGAATTGTTGGGTCTTTGTAAATTATATATGGTTTATGGTTATGCGTTCTGTATTAAGTGATGTGTTGTTTCTTCCACAGGGTGACTCTGGCGGCCCTCTGGTCTGTCAGAAGGACAATGCCTGGACTCTTGTCGGTATCGTGTCCTGGGGAAGCAGCAGGTGCTCCACCTCCACCCCCGCTGTCTACGCCCGTGTCACCGAGCTCAGCAGCTGGGTCGACCAGATCCTTGCCGCCAACTAAATGCTCCAAGGAAACGAACTGTCCAACTCAATGAGTGATAATAAAAACTTGGAAAGTCACTGACTGTGTTTGTGTTCTTATTTTAAATATGAAACATAATTACAGATTAGATTATTTAAGAAGGGGACAGTGCAAATTAATAAAATGCATGATTTTATCATCGTAAAACACACTTCATTCAAAGTGGACAGAAACTAAATCAAACTACCAAAAGACGTCTTGGTTCATCTTTCCACTGTTCCAACAATCACCACTCTGGTTTGGTTGAAATAAACCCTTAATTCACCCATTTACATGTGGAGATATGCTGACTCTATACACGCTAAAAGTAGTGATTATTTACATGGAGTCTGGTGGAAATATGCTGGCTCTATACACGCTAAAAGTCCTGATTATTTACATGGAGTCTGGTGGAAATATGCTGGCTCTATACACGCTAAAAGTACTGATTATTTACATGGAGTCTGGTGGAAATATGCTGGCTCTATACACGCTAAAAGTCCTGATTATTTACATGGAGTCTGGTGGAAATATGCTGGCTCTATACACGCTAAAAGTACTCATTATTTACATGGAGTCTGGTGGAAATATGCTGGCTCTATACACGCTAAAAGTCCTGATTATTTACATGGAGTCTGGTGGAAATATGCTGGCTCTATACACGCTAAAAGTACTCATTATTTACATGGAGTCCTGATTATTTACATGGAGTCTGGTGGGTTTGGTGATGGTGATTTCGGGGCTATTTCATGCTAAACTAAATCTTACTCTTTACTCCTTTTAGTTACTCTTTAACTAAAAGGTCTATCTCTGTAGGGATCCTTTCCATAATGTTGTCAGACTCTTAATTATGGGTTTCATACACTTTCTGTAATAAAACATCTGAAATTCCAAAACTCCTGCAGGACCCTGGGAAAAAATGTTATCATAATATATAATAAGGGTATGTCGTCTACTTTTGTCCATTTAGGGGTCTTCATGTGAAAAAGATGCCATGATGTCTTTCTTTCTGCAGGTGTGAGATCTAAACTCTTTCCTCTCTCTCTACATATCTCTGTACATCATGGGGCTTTTGCTTCACGCTATAATTCAGTTTAAAAGTTGTCAGGAAAATGGCGGTCAACAGCTGAGTCTGTGTGTGACACGTTGACACGCTGATAACACACTGTGGACACTCACCATGCACACTCAGCACACTGACCACCTGTTGAAACATGCACCAAGATCTGCATAGAAACACACACACACACACACACACACACACACACACACACACACACACACACACACACACACACACACACCACGAGTCAGTTCAGCAGTACAACAGTAGCTTCCTCGTATGTAACAAAACTGCAAACAAAAAAGCTCAGATGAATAATACAGTGACTGGCTTTTGTTTGATAACTAGTATCGGCTAAAAATGCATTTTTAGTGGGTCTCCTCTTTGGGCAATGCTCTGAGTGAATTTAAGCCAGGGTTTTATTGTGAAGGGTAGACACCGAAGGGCCAACGTTTGTATTTTTTTTAGGGCTGTCAAAATAACGCGTTAATTTCGATTAATTAATCCAAGAAAAAAATAACACGTTAAAAAAAATAAGGCAGATTAACCCATTCCATATTGAGGTTTGACCCGGAGCCGTTCTAGCCTCCATTGGACTGTAAAATGAAGGAGGGAGACGAGAATGTGCTGCCTGGATCATTAATTGAAACATTTACTTGTAAAAATCTTCTTCCTGCCAACCCTGGCTACCGAAATCTGGAGCCACTGATATGTCTGCTCTTCTCTCTGATGCTCTGAAGACGATACAGGAAACACAAACACCGCTGCACGGGACGCTAGTTAACACTATACTCAACAGCAGCTAACGTTAGCCTACCGCTAGCTAGTTAACATTACACTCAACAGCAGCTAACGTTAGCCTACTGCTAGCTAGTTAACACTATACTCAACAGCAGCTAACGTTAGCCTACCGCTAGCTAGTTAACACTATACTCAGCAGCAGCTAATGTTAGCCTACTGCTAGCTAGTTAACACTATACTCTACAGCAGCTAACTTTAGCCTACCGCTAGCTAGTTAACACTATACTCGACAGCAGCTAACATTAGCCTAACGCTAGCTAGTTAACACTATACTCGACAGCAGCTAACGTTAGCCTACCGCTAGCTAGTTAACACTATACTCGACAGCAGCTAACGTTAGCCTAACGCTAGCTAGTTAACACTATACTCAACAGCAGCTAACGTTAGCCTAGCGCTAGCTAGTAGCTGGATTAAACACGGTTAAAATGCTGACAGCTAACTCTAAACGGTGTAAAGTGTGACTGTGTTTTACTGTAGAGGATTCAACAGCGGGATGTAACAATCTGCAGCTGCCGTCGGAGAAACAACACAGATGGTGCGTTCAAAGAAACTGGTAAACTACAGCCTCGTGGTGCATTCAAAGTTATTGTTAAATGTCCTTTTCCCATCTGGTGTTTGTTTTTGTCGTTCAACAGCAATTTACTAGTGAAATAAGTTATTGTTATAGTTATACATTATTTTTAAATCATTTCATTTTGACCATATGGCCTTAGCAATAAACAAGCCGTTCTTTAATGTTACCAACTGTTGTTTAGTACCCTTCTTGTTTTTTCTTGTTTTTTTTACTTTCTTAAAAAGTATCGGTTCAGGCACCGTTAATTATGTATCGGATTAATTTCGATTAATTAATCACAGAGTATGTAATTAATTAGATTACATTTTTTAATCAATTGACAGCCCTAATTTTTTTCAATCTTTATTGTGCAGCAGCTTAGTTTCAATCACAGATTATTAATACCAATGCTGTCCAAAATCAAAACTGTGAGTGCAGATAATATCAGAAATTCTCCGAATATTAGCAAAAGAGTGTGTGCTTGGATTAAATCCAGTTTGGTGAGACATCAAACAAGTCTGGGAGAACATTGATGCCTACAAAGAGTCTTAGCCAGATTGTTATAGTCCACATTTAGGTAGGCCATTGATCTGTAAGACTGACAACACAAAATATACTTTCCCTTCTTGCAATAAAGGCCAGATTCAAGGTTTCATGGAGATGACTCAGCCTGTTCTCATGAAGCATTGGTACATATAGCAATGAAAAGTAAAGCGCTGTAATCTGCATTTATTCTACGTATTTATTACTGTCAGCACCAAAATTAAATAAAAAGACTTTCACCCAGGAAACGGGTTTTCATGTCCTGGAAGAAGAAAGGAGGAAGAACCTTGTCAACATTGGGGAGGCTTTTCTTAACACTGCAGAAACCTCCGTGATTTAAACTGCTGTAAAGTCCTCTGAGGTCACTGCGGTGCGTTTAAGGACATCAGGACGCCACAGTGTTGAAAGCCGTTAGAAGAGAGGCAAACAGTGAGTCTGGTCTTTGTTTCAACACGTCTGGATGATCAAACTCCGCGACCTACAGGACAACAGACAAAATCAGAGACAGACACACAGAGACAGACAGAGACACAGACACAGACAGACAGAGACACAGACAGACAGAGACACAGACAAAAACAGAGACAGACACACAGACACAGACACACAGAGACAGACAGAGACAGACAGAGACACAGACACACAGAGACAGACAGAGACAGACAGAGACACAGACACACAGAGACAGACAGAGACAGACAGAGACAAAAACAGAGACAGACACACAGACAGAGACAGAGACACAGACACACAGAGACAGACACAGACACAGATACGGACAGACGGAGACAGACACAGACACAGACAGAGACAGAGACAGACTGTTACAGAGACATCTGTTTTTAAAAAGCCCAGAGTAAACTGAACTAAAAGATCCATCTGACCCAGGACACTTGGTTTGAACTGCTGCAGACTTTTCAGGACAATTAAAACATGGACAAACTGATTTAGAAACATAACTGCACTTAACACTTCACTGAGTTTTAGGGATGAATCGTGCAGTGAATGTCTTGTTTGTATGGTATGCCTGTATTTTGTTTTTACTTTCTTAAAAAACAAAAAATAGCTCTTTTATATATTTTTATGATCCTTTAGAGTTTTTTTATACATATATCTTTATTCACTTGTTTTGCACTTTTGCTGATGTTTTGGACTGAAAGGAATGCATCCAATTTAGTTGTACACATCAATGACAATTAAGATATGTTCTGTTCTATTCCACTGTTACAAAGACAGTAGTCTATTTCCTCGACGGTCCACTTCTGGGATTGCTCCATTGCTGCTGGATATCCTCTGTCTCTGTGTTGGCGTTCTAACCTCTGGAGGATTTGTGAGGACTATGGTTAACTGCTCCTCAGATCTCTGCAGGGTAAATCCAGACAGCTAGCTAGACTATCTGTCCAATCTGAGTTTTCTGTTGCACGACTAAAACTACTTTTGAACGTACACATGTTCCACCAAAACAAGTTCCTTTCTGAGACTATTAAGCAGAGGCACCGTGGCTCCGTCCAGAGCTTAGCACCGCCCACGATGATTGTGATTGGTTTAGAGAGATGCCAATAAACCAGAGCATGTTTTTTCCCATTCTGGAATGCAGTTTGGACTAGCCAGACCTTCCTCCGCAACGCTGTGGAGGAAGGTCTGCCAATGCAAGACTACAAAGACAGAAACATCTGTAAGATCTGTACCATCCGTCTCTGAGGGACTCACCTGTCCGTGGTTAAGGACGAGGATGCGGTCGGCCTGCAGCACCGTGTGGATGCGGTGAGCGATGGTGAGCACCGTGCTGTCCCTGAACGCCTCTCTGATGGTGATCTGGATCAGAGCGTCGGTCTCTGCATCGATAGACGCTGTCGCCTCGTCCAATAGGATGATCTGAGGGACAGACAGGTAAACAGTTAGACAGGCAGACAGACAGACTGGTAAACAGACAGACGGACGGACGGATGGACGGACAGACAAACAGACAGACAGACAGACAGACAGGTAAACAGACAGACAGACAGACAGACAGACAGACAGACAGAAAGACAGACAGACCTTGGAGTTTCGTAGCAGTGCTCGGCTCAGACTGATCAGCTGTCTCTGTCCTACAGAAAAGTTTCCTCCGTTGTCCGCCAGCTCGGCTTGCAGCTTCCTCTCCAGACCATAAATCTGAGCAGACATCACACGGAACAGCTGTTCAGCCAATCACATCACACGGAACAGCTGTTCAGCCAATCACATCACACGGAACAGCTGTTCAGCCAATCACATCACACGGAACAGCTGTTCATTCAATCAGACACAATCACATCACACGGAACAGCTGTTCATCCAATGACATCACACGGAACAGCTGTTCAGCCAATCACATCACACGGAACAGCTGTTCAGCCAATCACATCACACGGAACACTTGTTCAGCCAATCACATAACATGGAACAGCTGTTCAGCCAATCACATCACACGGAACAGCTGTTCATCCAATCAGACACAATCACATCACACGGAACAGCTGTTCATCCAATGACATCACACGGAACAGCTGTTCAGCCAATCACATCACACGGAACAGCTGTTCAGTCAATCACATCACACGGAACAGCTGTTCAGCCAATCACATCACACGGAACAGCTGTTCAGCCAATCACATCACACGGAACAGCTGTTCAGCCAATCAGATATCGTCGTAGTTGTGGTGTGGACTCCACTGTCCACTGGAGTTAGAATGGTTTTTAAAACTTTATATTGATAGTTATCTTTCTTGGTGTGGACGGCCCTTTAGTCTCGTTCCAGCCAACTTTTGTTAGTTAGTTCTATAGCCCTATGTTTCAATCTCTAATCCTGTTTCTTTTGTTATCAGCTTGCCGTTTTGGACCTGACTCCTGCCACCACTCCACTCCTGCCCAGGACCCGTAATGGACTCCCTCAAGGCCCGAAATCCCATTACCTGGATCCCACCACCAGCCTGCTCTGCCCTGCTCTTTCCTGGATTACTTCAGATCTTTGCACACTTGAGTACATTCTAATAAACCTTGTTATAATTTACTCTCCTGGCTGAGTACTGTCTGCTGTCTGCTTTTGGGTTCTAATAGTCATTGCCACCTAACCGGCAATTTCCACTGGATGCATAATGGCTGCGGATCTGCTCCGGAACGTCGGCGGAGTCATTAGGTTTCCATTAAAGTCAATGTGTGTATTTCCACTGACTGTGGAACGGCTGCGTTCCGACTGCGTACCAGCTCCGGCGGTCCACAGCCCTCCGGAGCAGATACCAGAGCTTCTATTGTTGCCGGACGCCGGAGAGCTCCGCAGCAATTCAGCACACGGCAGATAGTGGGGACAGGAAGTCGAGCACAGACACAAAATAAAAATCTGGTTACTTTTCAAAATAAAATACACCGTGCTCACAGCGGATCATATTTCCCTGCACTACACCTTGAAAACAGAGTAGTTTCCCCTCTACTCCTCTGGATGGAAACAAACTGTTGTTGGTTCTGTGGTTCTATTCTACGTGAATTCGCGAGATATCGTGGGTCCTCGTGACTACAGCTGTCAGTCATGGCCGCAGCCGTGCCGCAACAAATCCAGACCTGGTGGGTATTGACGGACAGCGGAGCACGGTGCCGTTCCGCAGCGGAGCCGGTCCGCAGACGTTCTGCATCCAGTGGAAATCCGGAGTAACACAGTCGATCCAGACACCCCTGATTTACATAGTAATAGTAGTACTAATAGTAGTAGCCTGGATTCAACTTTATGTAAATCAGGAGCGTGCAACTCGATGCCCCGTCTCTCCAAACCCGCCACAACGCTCCTAGAATGCACTGCCCGGCTGCTTACAGAAACAATGAATGAGAAGCGTACCATGTGACCATTCTATTTAACGTAACTGGCGCCAAATTGCAAGTAAGGATGGGTTGAATAAACACATGATCTTCACTCAGGACACTGGGATTTGTGTCCTGAGTGAAACTAAAAGTCAACTGTGACTTTTTGAAATAAACAACTTCAACTTTATATGTGTACCCGAAGGGCAATTAGGTGTGCAGCAAGTATAAACACATACAAGACACATAAATACATACAAGTTCTACACACAGTCCAACTGGAACACAACCATAACAGTACGAGGACAAATAAATACCAGTACAAGGTGCATGGATAGCAGCGTCAAAAGTGAACAAGGATTTTAGTCTGTTACGCAATGACGTCACATTACGTCCTCATTTTAGTAGTTTTACGTAAATCCGTTTAAGCCTATCCCTGATGTTTTACATACCCTAATTAAGTATTTTTGTTGCCTAAACTTAACTAGCTCCATTTCACAACATCAACTGCGTGTTTAAAACTTAAATACAAAGGTTGTATGTGTCCGTTTGGGAGTCAAGATTGGAAATGATGCTGCCAGTGGACACGTACCATAATGATAATAATTATAACAGTATTATTATCAATAAATAACTGGATGATGTAACATACTGTGTCCTTCATGTAGGTCTTTTCCAGCGCTGCCCAGATTTCCTCATCACTGTGTCTGTTGAAAGGGTCCAGGTTGTACCTGCAAACACATTTCAGCAGGAACTGATTATTGAATGTTTGTTGTCTCTAAAGCTTAGTTCAGACCAAAGATTCACGATGAGACTAAACAGTTTGAGAACATTGCAGGAAAAGTTGCAGCAATCTGAACCGGCCCAACTCAGCTCGACTGCAGTCCACAAATTCTGTGTGGTTCTGGTTATTCCTTGTGCATTGTTCAAGTTTGTCCAAATCTAATTGAAGTTAAAGCTACAGTGGTAGCCGAGGTTACCTGACAGTCCCAGTGAACAGCATGGGGTCCTGGGGGATGATGGACAGTTTTGTGCGCAGGTCAGACAGACTGATGGATGTGATGTCCACTCCGTCTATCAGGATGCTTCCTGCAGTCGGTTCAACCAGCCGGAACAAAGCCACAGCCAGAGACGACTTCCCTGTACACACAGACATTTTCTCTGTAGCCTTTCATCACCTGACAACACCTCATCCAACCTTCAGGCGTGAACCATGTAGCTCCAACCTCCTCCCTAACTTCCCTGAGTATTTTGGAATGTTTTGGAGTTTTTAGGAAACTTTGGAAGTCTTTGTAAGTCTTCCAGAATCTTTAGTAGTCTTTGGGAGTCTTTGGTAGTCATTGTTAGTCTTTGGGCATCTTTGGGAGTCTTTGGGGATCATTGTGAGTCTTTGGGAATCACTGTTAAATGATCGTGGGTTTCTTTGTGATTGCCCAGCAGCAGACCAGGACACAACGGAGGGACTATATGTCTCATCTGTCCTGAGTAAACCTCCAGGGTTTCCACGATTCAGCCTGCTGCCAACCAGCCGAGACAGACATTGAATGCCAAGACATCAAATTTAGGATTATATACAGTTTGTTCACTCTTCTATGGTTCTTTAAACACGTGTTTATTCATTATAATTGGACCCCAGCAGTGTGAGACAGCTGCACACATGTTCTTACCGGAGCCAGTCCTTCCCACAATGCCGATCTTCTCCCCAGCTCTGATGTGGAGCTGCAGCCCATTGAGGACAACAGGTAAGTTCTGTCTGTAGCGCATCTTATAGTCCAGGAAGGTGATGACTCCGTGCTGAGGCCAGTCCTCTGAGACCGGATCCACCTTCAGCTGCCCCTCCAACTCCTCCGAGCCCTAAAACACAACCAACACTTGGTGTCAAATCAGAGAGCAGACCAGCAACATCTCTGGGAAAGTTTGGAAGTCTTTGTGAGTCTTTGGGAAACTTTGTAAGTCTTTAGGAATCTTTGGGAGTCTTTAGGAATCTTTGTGAGTCTGTAGGAATATTAAGAGTCTTTAGGAATATTTGGGACTCTTTAGGAATCTTTGGGAGTCTTTAGTAATATTTGGGAGTTTTTACGAATATTTGGGAGTCGTTAGGAATATCTGGGAGTCTTTAGGAATCTCTGGGAGTCTTTAGGAATCTTTGGGAGTCTTTAGGAATATTTGGGAGTCTTTAGGAATATTTGGGAGTCGTTAGGATTCTATTATAAACTGACCATGATGTACTCGAGCAGGCGCTCCACGGAGATGAACCTCGCTTCAACCGAAATCAGGGACAGGATCAAATACTGAGAGTTTGCCGACAGCTGGAAACACAAACATTAATATTACTATTTACCAATTACACTACACATGTACATGATGAGAGATACACACTTTATTACTTTTAAAACTCCTATGTGGTGTGAGTGTGTGTGTGCGTGTGTGTGTGTGTGTGTGTGTGTGTGTGTGTGTGTGAAAGCAGTATTCAGTATTCAGATTACTGCAGTAAAAGTACTAATACCACACTATAAATATACAGTAGTTACAGTATGGCGTTTTATATATATATATATATATATATATATATATATGTATGTCACATTCCTGAGCGAGTAATTGTATGTTTTGAGCACAGAGAACTATATTTTGCAATCACATTACATTGCATTTTGAACATAAATTAACACTCGCAAAAAATAATTTAGTTTGAGTAAACAAAAACCTATTTCGTGCACAATAAATGTATTTGCATGTCTTTCTCTGCTCGCAGGTAGACGCTGCTGCGCTCCAGTCATGTCTCCCTCGCTCTCAACCTCTTCTCTCTGCACGCTCAACTCTAGACACACTCACTCAAATTTTCACAGTGTTACAAGTGTGCCACAAAACCAACAAATCGGAGAATTAAAGGTCAATTCTGATTGGCTGTTCGTCTCCAATTAGATGTCAAGTAGCAGGAAACAAACATTTTTACCTGTAAGATGAAATTCAGAGAGAGGGCTTTTAAGGGGGGGCTGCAGACATCATTGGAGATGAAGACGACCAGCAGAGCGACTATCAGCGTCATGATGACATACAGAGTATCCATTATGTTGGAGATCCAAAATAGGCCGTAGTTAAACAGTAAGAAGTGGTTAGCGTTGATGTCAGAAAGGCTCTTAAACCTGCAACACAAACAGCACGAGTCGAAGACATCAGCCATCTCGCTCAACAAGTTTATATCACAGACTGAAACCTTCATTCTATCTAATTTCCAGCAGGGGGCGCTACAGAAAATTATTTAGACATAAAATATCTTGGATAATTGAAGTGAATGTGAGGATCTCCACTTGTGCGTTTTCTTACAAATGAGTCACAAAGCTCCTCTAAAAGATGACAAAGGAATATGAAAATGAGCAAAGGAGTTACCATAACAAAGGTTTACAGGTGTAGATGAAAGTATTGTTGAACAATCAACTTCCTGCTTGTTTATTGGGATTTCTGAATACATAAAAATAGCGAATTTATGAATTCAGTAAAACAGAGAGTAAGGGTGTTTTCACATATAGCCCGATCTGCCGACGATTTGATTTCTCTAGAAACCTGTACGTTTATCTATCCTGCTTCTGTTACAAATCTGCGGGGACCAATCACAAACTGGCTTATCCACCTGGCACGCTATTGGCGGGTGTAACACGATGACGATAGAGAAGTGACCAAGTAGCTTTTTGTTTACATTCAACATGGCGACCTGTTGATGCTGCTGTCACTGCTACGTCACCCAGATCGTTGATCTGATTGGTTGAAGGACTATCTAATGGCGTACATTTGAACTATGCCCGTTGATCACGCCTCTTGTGCAGAGAAAATACAAAGCAGACTCCCCAGACTAATGTTCAATCTGAAAAGATTGAGCTTGGTCTGATGATAGCCAGACTAGTTTTCACATCGAAAACATTAACAATTTAATTGAACCGAACCAACATTTGGACCAACAGAAAAGGACTCAGTTCTTTTTTTGTTCACATTGTTAATTTACTTGAAAGAAGACTCAGTACTCTTTCTGATGGGGTCTCAGGGCAAAGGGCAATACCTACCTGAAGCATGTTGTGTTCACAATGCAATTGAAGTGAACCTCTTGTTACAGAGGGGTCTGAGTCCCTTTGGAGTTAAAAATGCTGACTAATATGTCTGAGTTCTTATGGAGGGCTGAAACGGAAGTGAACACTGAATTCAGTGAGTAAAAAAAGAGATGAGTTTCTCTGAGCTGTCTTTAAGTCTCACTGCTCTGTGTAGTTGTGCGTCTTGTCGTAGGCGTGAATGGTGCCGAGGCCTTTAACGATGGAGGTGCACAGAGAGATGCAGGGAGAGCGACTGATGTCCTCCATCTTCTTCAACGTACAGACGTTTTTCAGGAACAGGCTGCAGGAAACAGTCGGTCTTTATTAGGGCTGATGGAACAAATTCCAAAATGTGAATATAATTCAAATATTAAAAAAATCAATACTATTCAAATACTGAAATTACTGTTTGAATATTGCTTTTTTATATATATTTAAAAATTTTTGATATGCAATCTTCCTTTCTTGCCGCCTTGGCCTACACGCATGTGAAAATGCAATGCTTTTGTTTCGTCTGATGAACAATAACGTTTTTGAATCGATACACAATCATACACGTTCCCTTAATATATCCACACTGTATCATCATCACAATGCTATCAAAAATGGTGGAGAGCAACGTCGCCACGGAAACGGAGATCACCACTCCTGACAATTTGAGAAGCGATGTGTGGAAGGTGTTTGGATTTCAATCCATAAATGGAAAAATTACAGATAAAGAAGTGGCAATCTGCAGAATATGCAAAATCTGAATGCAATATCACTCCTCAACGAAAAAACCTGAGCGCACACCTGACAACGTTGCACCCTGACAAGCTAGGCAATCTGTCCGAGGAACCGCCGCTAACACAGGTAGGAATTACTTCTTTTCTGCCTCTCTCCTCATCACGGGGCTTACCATCTACCCGCCAAAAGGCGATTATAGACAAAATGACACGGTTCATCTGTAAAGATATGAGACCGATCAACATCACGCAGGGGTCTGGATTTAAAGATTTTATTCACGAGCTTGAGCCAAGGTACACGGTTCCTAGACGCGCAACAATCATTGACAGAGTTGTGAAACTCTATGACACAACATCAGACAAATGATCAGTGGAAAAAAGATCGCCCTGACCACAGATGGCTGGACATCACCACAGAGGCATATGTGATGGTCACCACACATTTTATAGATAATGACTGGGAATTAAATGATGTAATTCTCAAAATGGCTGAAGCGCAGAAAAGCCACACCGCTGAGAATGTTGCTGAGTGCATCTCGAACATATTCGGAGAGTACAACGTTAGTCGTGAGTCAGTGCTTTCCATCACCACTGACAACGCGGCTAATTATATCAACACTGTCGAGAGGCACCTGCAGGCCGTCAATGTCCTGTGCATGGCACACACCATTAACCTGGCTGTGAGGAAAGGGCTGGTAGTGCAAGCTATAGAAACTCCAGTCAGCAGACTGAAGGCCACAGCACTGCATTTTAACAAATCCACTACAGACAGCTACCTTTTGGAATCCAAGCAGAAGCTGCTTGGTCTTAAACCTGCAAAGCTAATGAACGACTGCGCTACGCGATGGAACAGCACTTATGACATGGTGTGTCAGGCAGCCGAGCAACAAGCTCCGTTAGCAGCGGTCATCATGGAGAAGAAACTTGGTCATCTCGAGTTGACTACCAGCGAGTGGACCCTTATGGAGCAGGTGAGTGACATAAATTATGTACATATATGTATGCATCACATGTAATAACCAGGTGATATTGACCAATTAATAGGCTAGATTTTTTATTAATAATACAGTAGAGGGCATAGCAGCCTATGCATAGCAGCCTATGCATAGCTGCGTCACATTAAGCTGCTAGCCATAAAGTTATTCTAATTTTGTTTGTGTGTATTTTCGTACGTGAGAGCAGTGCTTAAGCCATTCAAAGTGGCCACTGAGGCGTTATCCACCGACCTTTTTCCAACAGCATCAGCTGTTCTCCCCCTGAAGTATGTACTTTTGTCACATCTTCAGCCATCCACCGGTGATCCAGCAGCACTCATTGAAATGAAAACGAAGATAAAGACGGACCTCTACAATCGATACAGTCGAGACAAAGATGCCTTCAAGCTGCTTAATACGGCTAGCTACCTCGACCCGCGTTTCCATCGGCTAATTCATTTGGAACGAGACCAACGGCAGGAGGTACGGGAGAAAATAAAAGGAGAGATCAGTCAGCTGCCAGCGTTTACGGAGCGAGCAGCCATGGCTACGGGGATAATGGAGAGGAGAAAACCGCTCTCAGTGCTATGGGGGACCTTTTTCGTGATGTTTAACCCTTAGATGTAGGAGCCATGCTAGAGCAAGAAATGTTGATCTATGAAAGTGAGACCCCACTACCCACCAATAGCAACCCATTATCATGGTGGAAGACGTCACAGTCTAAGTACCCCCACCTTGCCCAGCTGGCACGGTGCTACTCCCCGGGCCCCTCAGTTAGAGCAGAAAGGGTTTCTCCACGGCTGGATTATAGTAAATAAAAAACGCTCTGCACTAGATTCAGAAAACGTTGATCGTCTTGTGTTTTTGGCCAACAACCTTAGGGATTAAATCCTGCCAATGTTGTTTGAAATGTTGAATGTAAATGTTACGCACTTTGATTTAGGCATCTTCATTTTATTTTAATTGTTTTTCTTCAGTTTGTGAAGATCGGTTGTGTTCAATAGAAGCTGTGCAGTTATTGATGCCGTCTCAGCAGCCATTGTTTTTTTTATATCAAAAATGTCCATTAAAGTTGACAAATTAAAGTCATTACTTTTGTTCGGTTTTATTGTTAATAAGAAAGCGAAGTTTCCAAATGTTTGTAATGTAATGTTAGAAATCCCTCAAGTGGAAAGAACGTGTAACAACAACCACATGCTGATAGTGGCATTGGCGATCCATAAGCCTGTGTAATGTCGTAAATATTAATAATTGATGAATTTGAGCATTTCATAAAATAAGGAATGGAATTTGAATAGTATTATAGAGGAAGATTGACAGCCCTAGTCTTTACTGTCACTCATCAGAGAAGAACTGATGCAACAACTACCATCCTTGATTATTCATTTCCAATGATATTATTGTACAGAATTTAGAGATGGATCAATGAATTTGTTTGTTTAAATGCTGCATCCTGATCCTTACAGAAGTTTAGGGGATAGCACAAGGGTTTGTGTTTGGTCCTCTACTGTTTACGTTCTACATTAGCAATAGTGTCACTCTAACATAGACAAATAATATCTGTCTTTATGCAGCTGACACAGTCTTATCTGCATTGCTTTCTCTTCATGTTTGTCTTCAGTTTTCATCATAATCAGATTACCTGAGGATAAAAAGATTATATATAGAGTTGTTCTGATACCGATACCGGATGTGATATGATTGTTATCGTTGTTCTATGGCCTGGCTCGGGTTAAAGTCTTTGTAAAACATGTAAAAAAACAGACAGAGAATAAATGCCACTGAACATTATATCAACACCTAGTTTGACAACCAGTCATAGCCATCACTATTCACTGTTTACCCAAACATAACCCATCCAGTGTCTGGGGGACCTATTCACTGTTTAAACCCAAACCTAACCCATCCAGTGTCTGGGGGACCTATTCACTGTTTTAACCCAAACCTAACTAATATTTAAGCACAAGATCACTTGAACCGTGAAATAATCATATCCCAGACTGAAGTGAGCTATTACTTTTATAAAACATCATCAACATCATCAAGTCATTGGCAATATGAAAGTCACACACGCAAATTCAGGTATCGAAATCTGTTGTAATGTATTAGCTCTGCTGCAGAGTGCTTACTTACCTGACAAGGATAATTAAGACCGTCACCAGGATGCACCCTGGCAGCAGCATGTACGGGAAGGTGATTACAGAGATGATCAAACTGGAGATGGCCATCAGAGAGAACACGAGCTGGATGTTGAGATAAAAAGGCACAGCAGAGTCCACCTCGTTCTGACACATGGAGAAACAGTTGAGGATGCGGCCGGTTGGAGTCGTGTCAAAGAAGCTCATCTGTTTTGCTAAGATCTGAGGGAAATACCGACCAATCAGCTGAGTTCACTCATCAATCACAGCTACCAGAGCAAAAACATGAAGAAAACCGTTTAACTAGGTGTTCAAAAGGTCAGCTTTAGGGCCTTTGCATGGTCCTTGAATGCCCCCTTGTGGACAAATAAAATTGAGTTTCAGTAAGTTTCGTTTCTTCACCACTATGTAGAGTTGAGTACCAATTAAGGCCTTTATTCTGCTCTTGCTTTGTGCAGGTTAGCATAGCAGATAGCTAACATCAGATCCTTGAAAGAGTAGAAGAGTAGAATGTAGGCTTTTAGTTAGGATCTTTACAATTTTGTAAAACTGTGGAAACATAAAAATATGGCATTACACACTGCCCATATACATAACCATGAACATGCAACTCTAGTCTAGCATATAGCCATACCATAAGAAAATAAGAAGTCATAATAATGAGACTTACAGGACTAGTTAACATTTAAGCTTAATTTAGGGGTGTGATGAACAGTGGCAATAATAGTCACAATAAAGATAATGGAACTATGACTAGAAATAGTAGTTGTAGTAGTTCATGGCGTAGCAGGGCACTGCAGGGAGTAGCAGGACGTAGCAGGGCACTGCAGGGCGTAGCAGGACGTAGCAGGGCACTGCAGGGAGTAGCAGGACGTAGCAGGGTTACAAACCCTCCACCGCTGGTCTAGGCGAATGCTGCAACTCTGCTGCTTTATCAAAGAGGAGAGTTTTAAGTTTATTCTTAAATGTGGTGACAGTGTCTGCCTCCCGAACCCAGACTGGGAGCTGTTTCCACAGGAGAGGAGCCTGATAGCTGAAGGCTCTGGCTCCCATTCTACTTTTAGAGACTCTAGGAACCACAAGTAACTCTGCATTCTGGGAGCGTAGTGCTCTAGTGGGACAATAAGGTACTAAGGGCTCTTTTAGATATGATGGTGCTTGACCATTTAGAGCTTTGTAGGTCAGAAGAAGGATTTTCAATTCAATCCTGGATTTTACAGGAAGCCAATGCAGAGAAGCTAATATAGGGGAAATATGATCTCTTTTATTAGTTCTTGTTAGAACACGTGCTGCAGCATTCTGGATCAGCTGGAGAGTTTTAAGGGACTTATTTGAGCATCCTGATAATAAGGAATTACAGTAGTCCAGCCTGGAAGTAACAAATGCATGGACTAGTTTTTCAGCATCGTTTTGAGACAGGATGTTCCTAATTTTAGCAATGTTGCGAAGGTGAAAAAAGGCTGTTCTTGAGGTTTGTTTTAAGTGGGCGTTAAAGGATAGATCCTGGTCAAAAATAACTCCTAGATTTCTGACAGTAGTGCTGGAGGCCAGGGCAATACCATCCAGAGTAGCTATATCTTTAGATAATGAAGTTCGGAGGTGTTTGGAGCCCAACACAATCACTTCAGTTTAACATCAGAAAATTGTAGGTCATCCAGGTTTTTATATCTGTAATGCATGCTTTAAGTTTAGCTAATTGTCTGGTTTCGTCTTTCTTGATTGATAAGTATAATTGGGTGTCATCCGCATAACAGTGAAAGTTAATTGAGTGTTTCCTAATAATATTGCCTAGAGGAAGCATATATAAGGAGAATCGCATTGGTCCAAGCACTGAGCCTTGAGGAACGCCATGGCTAACTTTAGCGTGCCTGGAGGATTCATTGTTAACATTAACAAACTGAGATCGATCTGATAAATAAGACTTAAACCAGCTTAGTGTGATTCCGTTAATGCCAACTAAATGTTCCAGTCTCTGTAATAGGATGGTATGGTCAATAGTGCGTTTAAAGGTGAACCGTTAGCTTCTAACTGCTTTAGAAGACAGAGATCTACTATTTAATAGTCTACATCTAATTTTCCTATTCTGTTCTATCATTGCAGTGGTAGGTTTAATTCCAATTAGGTTGTTAAGCATAGCCCCTCTTTTGTTTACCTTTGATTTAACCGATCTGAGTCGGGGGACAGACTCCGTGGTTATTAGACTATGAGACTGCTCCAACAGAAGCCCAGAGGAGCGCGTTGCACTGCACCTCTGATTACTAATATCAAACTTGGGTTGTCATGGTTTATGACCGAAAATAGACTCGGTCAGATTTCTTGATATGAGAGTGTCTCCGTCCAAAGTGGGATGAATGCCGTCACTCCTAATCAGACCAGGCTTTCCCCAGAACACCCTCCAGTTATCTACGTAGCCCAAATCATTAGCTGGGCACCACCCCGACAACCAGCGGTGGAAGGATGACATGCGGCTGTACATGTCATTACTGATCAGGTTTGGCAGGGGTCCAGAGAAAACTACTGAGTCCGACATTGTCTTTGCATATGCACAAAGTAACTTAACAATAATTTTGGTGATCTCCGATTTGCGTAATTGGGTATCATTACCACCTACGTGAAGTATGATCTTACTGTATTTACGGTTATTTTTAGCCAGCAGCTTTAGATGGGATTCTACATCACCTGCTCTGGCCCCAGGGACGCACACGACCGCGGCCGCTGGAGCCGCCAGCCTCACATATCGCAGTATAGAGCTCCCAATAATCAGAGCTGGCTTTTCAGCAGGTGTGTCACTGAGTGGGGAGAAACTGTTAGAAAGGTGAAGATGTTGCCATAGGCTCCGGTTTAGAGCGACCGGCGTCATGTGCACTCCCCGGTTTAGAGCTAGTGCTACTCTTCCTTCGGACAGTCACCCACTCGCCCGGCTGCTCGGGATTTGCCGGGGGACTGCTAACAGAAGCTACAGTATGTTGACCCGCACCAGCTACGCTAAGCTGGCTAGCTACAGAAGCATATGATTTTGATTCCATGGTGCGGAGCCGTACCTCTAACTCGCTAAGCCTCGCCTCCAGAGCAACGAATAAACTACATTTATTACATATATCATTATCACTAAAGGAGGCAGAGGAATAGCTAAACATCTGACACACCGAGCAAGAGAGAGCAGGAGAGGGCGAAGAATTAGCCATTGCTAATGGCCAAGCTAAAGTAGCTAACAGCGTTTTAACAATTGTGAGATCAGTGAGGCAGTCGCTGTAAGAGAAGAGAAGATGACAGATGACAGATATATCAGAGATTTGTTTTGGTCTTACGTTGCTGAGCAGCTTGTTGTGCAGCGTGGTGGCGGCATTAAGCGTGACTCTGACGAAGCAGAAACATTTGATGAAGCAGATGATCAGCAGACTGCCCAACATCGCAGCACATACCAGGTGGTAGAAGTGCAGGTCGGGGTTCAGAGAGACGTTGTCTCGCTCTGAAGATGTCATGTTGGCAGTCTGGGAAACAACACAACAACCTGAGTCCAGCTGTTAAACATCTGGCAAACGTATGCTGCTGAGAGCCACAACATTTGAAAAATGTTTTATGTACCTTTAGTTTGTAACATTTCCAGTTATTACGTAAATTACTACAGACAAAATAAAAATATCTATTTACTGTAGGTGAGCAAACTGAGGATTTTCATTCATTCTTGTTTACCTAAAAACGGGTATAAAATAAAAAAAAACAAAAGAATATCATTTCACTCATTTCTTATAGAAAATATTGTTTGTGTGAAGTCACTTAAATTATTCAAACTGCAAATATTAAAAGTTTGTAATTTGTGTGTTGGTGTTTGATGCTAGTGTTTTTACCAAACTGATCTCACAGAATTCCGTGAAATGAACACGGCCCCTTAACTCAAAATCTGGGGCAGTTTCACGGAATTGCAACAGATTCGTGATGGGCCCACAGAAGAATTCCATGAAACATGGATCGCTGAAAAGGAAAAGGTTGTGGGTGGGCTTACGTTTCCATGACACTCGGGACAACAACGGGATGGTTGGGTTTAGGAAACGTGACACGCAGGACACAATCCCCGGTCTCCTGGGTGAAAGTCCTGTGTTGTTTGACCCGTCCACCCCCCCAACCAACCTCCCTATGTGGATTTTTGGCCTTTCATACTAATCGCTAACGTAGTCGCTCTTACAGTTTTTCTTGATTGCTTTGATGCAGCAGTCAACTCAAACTTCACATATTTCAAACCAGTTAACACACAGACCCAAACAGTGGCACTCATGGTCAAAATGACACATTCTGTTTGTAAAAGGCTCTAACTGTGCCAAAACATTTAAAATATGCAACAAAAGAAAATTTTGCCTTCAAACGACACGACTTACAAACAAGTGTATGAGCTCTTCCAATCAACCATTACACAGTGGACACCAACATACTAAATACAGCACTCAGTGGGAATCAGTGCACCATAGCTTGTCATTGTAGCCTGCTACTGTATGTAGCTTTCATGCCAGAGACATTTGTTCATTTTTGCAAAGATTTGGATCCAGAATCAGAAATGCTTTGATGCACATTGTATTGAATCCATTGATTCTTATTTTGAAACTGTGGCTGAAAACTGAAATACTGTAAATATTACACAAAATACATGTAAACCAAAATAAAATATATTAGAGTATAATACATTAAGAAAATAAAAATAAGATCTATTACAGTAAAGTATATCTCTTCTGTCTTGATGATGGGGCCACATGGTCTAACCCTGCAGACTGATCTATAGGACCACATGGTCTAACCCTGCAGACTGATCTATGGGGCCACATGGTCTAACCCTGCAGACTGATCTATAGGGCCACATGGTCTAACCCTGCAGACTGATCTATAGGACCACATGGTCTAACCCTGCAGACTGATCTATGGGACCACATGGTCTAACCCTGCAGACTGATCTATGGGACCACATGGTCTAACCCTGCAGACTGATCTATAGGGCCACATGGTCTAACCCTGCAGACTGATCTATAGGGCCACATGGTCTAACCCTGCAGACTGATCTATAGGGCCACATGGTCTAACCCTACAGACTGATCTATAGGGCCACATGGTCTAACCCTGCAGACTGATATATAGGGCCACATGGTCTAACCCTGCAGACTGATCTATAGGACCACATGGTCTAACCCTGCAGACTGATCTATAGGGCCACATGGCCTAACCCTGCAGACTGATCTATAGGACCACATGGTCTAACCCTGCAGACTGATCTATGGGACCACATGGTCTAACCCTGCAGACTGATCTATGGGACCACATGGTCTAACCCTGCAGACTGATCTATAGGGCCACATGGTCTAACCCTGCAGACTGATCTATAGGGCCACATGGTCTAACCCTGCAGACTGATCTATAGGGCCACATGGTCTAACCCTACAGACTGATCTATAGGGCCACATGGTCTAACCCTGCAGACTGATATATAGGGCCACATGGTCTAACCCTGCAGACTGATCTATAGGACCACATGGTCTAACCCTGCAGACTGATCTATAGGGCCACATGGCCTAACCCTGCAGACTGATCTATAGGACCACATGGTCTAACCCTACAGACTGATCTATAGGGCCACATGGTCTAACCCTGCAGACTGATCTATAGGGCCACATGGTCTAACCCTGCAGACTGATCTATAGGACCACATGGTCTAACCCTGCAGACTGATCTATGGGACCACATGGTCTAACCCTGCAGACTGATCTATGGGACCACATGGTCTAACCCTGCAGACTGATCTATAGGGCCACATGGTCTAACCCTGCAGACTGATCTATAGGGCCACATGGTCTAACCCTGCAGACTGATCTATAGGGCCACATGGTCTAACCCTACAGACTGATCTATAGGGCCACATGGTCTAACCCTACAGACTGATCTATAGGGCCACATGGTCTAACCCTGCAGACTGATATATAGGGCCACATGGTCTAACCCTGCAGACTGATCTATAGGACCACATGGTCTAACCCTGCAGACTGATCTATAGGGCCACATGGCCTAACCCTGCAGACTGATCTATAGGACCACATGGTCTAACCCTACAGACTGATCTATAGGGCCACATGGTCTAACCCTGCAGACTGATCTATAGGACCACGTGGTCTAACCCTGCAGACTGATCTATAGGACCACATGGTCTAACTCTACAGACTGACTGCTAGTTGAAGATTTGTGTGAAGGAGTGTTCAACAGGTGCTTCAGTGATGTCATACTGATGGAGGTAGTTTCTAATAGTTAGGAACAGATGGTTTCTGTTTGGTTACCAAAGCTAAAACAATGGAGTCTGGACTGCTGGAATGACATCCTTGTTAACTGTTCTGCTAAAGGGTGGCGGGGGGGGATGTCAAT